>NC_092694.1:5000-32500 GCF_964275005.1 Diadema setosum | reverse complement strand
GCCCTCATACTTGATAAAAAACTTAAATTGTAAACAAAGTCCAAAATATATAAGTTTCAAAGTCTAATTTCAAGTAGTCTTTGCTCCAGCCGTCTTTGAAGTTACCATATGTTTGTACATAGAAATATTTGAAAGCGTCTGGAAGGAGAACTAATTGTATTGAAGAATTCATACTTTGGGAAAATGTTAAGTCCGGTAGAAGGTCCAAGATATGTGAATTTCAAAGTTTTATTGTAATTAGTCGTCGCTCCAGGCGACTTTGATTTTTTTAATATATACTATATGTACAATATTTGAAATCGCCTGGAAGGAAGACTAAACATAGTTTAGGGCTCATACTTAAGAAAAAACTTGAGTTCGGTGCAAAGTCCGAAAAATATAAGTTTGAAAGTGTAACTTGAAGTAGTCTTTACTCCAGCCCTTTTTAAGTTACCTTATGTTTGTACATAGAAATATTTGAAAGCGTCTGGAAGGAGAACTAATTGTATTGAAGGACTCATACTTCAGAAAAATGTTAAGTCCGGTGTCAGGTGCAGCATATTGGACTTTGAAATTGTAACTCTAATTAGTCTTCGCTCCAGGCGTCTTTAAAATTTTATGTACATTGCCTATGGAGAAGTCGAAAAATATTCTAAGAAGAAAAACCCATAGACTTTGTACATGAAATTTGAAGGCGGCTGGAAGGAAGACTAATCGTTGTTAAGCATTCAAAATTAAGGGAACTTTTGAGCCATGAGTAAAGTCTTTTATATGTGAATTTCAAAGTTTAATTCCAATTAGTATTGCTTCCAGACGTCTTTAAGTTTCTTTCCATACCTCCCATCTGCTATTCAGCAAAATGATAACTGAATACCTACATTTTTTATTTGAACTTTAGAAACAATGAGTAATATGAATATTTACTCACAATGTCAATGATGGAGCCATCTGTCGCCACCTTCAGGATTGCAGTAACTCCTAGCATGTCCGCATTCGGTTGGAATACCCTTTCTTGTTTACGAAGGGTGTTTTGTAACAGAAAATGGATTCGAATAAGTGGGATTAGAAACAAATTGTAATCATTGAAATAATCCTATTGAATCAATACAAGCTGGTCAGTTTATCGCTTTACTTCATCATACTTCGTCACGCTTTGTTATACTTTGTGATATTTTGACCTAATTCATTTTAAATTTGGGTCAATTTAGCAAAGATTTTTTCTTCTCTCTGATGCTATTTTACTGACGCTAAAGGGTAGTTAGGGATGGGATAACAATGTAGGTTGCAACATTTCAAGAACTCACTTCTATCCATTCGCCAGACGCTCTCCAAAATTCGCCGTTTACCATGATCTCGTTGTGGTTGGTTTCTTTTATCACTTTTTCCACCTCTTCTGACGTGGTGCAGTGTGTTACCCAAATGTTGTCGAGACCAAGGCCCTTCGGCTATATTGAATACAAACAGGAAAAAAAATACGTGTAAAAAACGTGTAGAGAACCATTAGAATTGTTTTTTTACACATTTTCTCAGTTTTTTCCTTTGAATCTTTCTTTTTAGAAAATGTTGGAAAACAAATGTAAAGAATAATGTTAGTATGCACATGTATAAATTGCAATAATGCCCTCTTGTGGCAAGAAGAATGTAGTTTCTACCTTCATATCAATATCAATTGTATTAATGTTCACCCCAAATACGTAATTTCATTTGAAAAAAAAAAGCACATTATACATTACCCGTGCACGGCTTCTCAACCAGGAACTTTTGGATTCGCCCATTGAAGGCAGCCAAAGGGTAGTTAGTGAGGACATAATGCGTTCAGACCCTCGTCGTTTCCTGCCTGGATAAGGAGGCAATGCTCGAAATTACACCTTCGTTGGAGGCCCTGATGATGATCGCTGTCCCACAAAAATACTTCTGCTTAAACTGGGCACGCATAACATTGTGATTTCCAATCAGGATGGCACTATCGATATCCCTGTTGATGTAAATTCCCGCTATGGTGGTTTGAAATACTCTGAAATACAATTTGAATTCCAATTATACTACTTCCAATTAGGACGAGACTTAGGGTTAGACTGGCTGATTGTGGCTGGGAATTGCCATACTTGTGTGCTGAGTCTGGCTGGGGAATTTCCCTACTTTTATGTATTGGCTATCATGTAAGAAGCACAACTAGGACTTGTGATTTAATTTTGATATAGCGCCAACTGTTAATATTTGAATTTCGCGCCAACTGTTAAGGCGGGAAACTGGCTTACTGTGGCTATCATTATGTGCTGAGTCTGGCTGGGGAATTTCCATACATGTATGTATTGGCTATGTAAGCAGTACAACTAAGAATTGCGATTTAATTTGAATGTAGCGCCAACTGTTAATATTTGAATTTCGCGCCAACTGTTAAAGCGGGAAACTGGCTGACTGTGGCTACCATACATGTGCTGAGTCTGGCTGGGGAATTTCCATACGTGTATGTATTGGCTGTAAGCAGCACAAACTAAGAATTGTGATTTAATTTCAATGTAGCGCCAACTGTTAATATTTGAATTTCGCGCCAACTGTTAAAGCGGGAAACTGCTTGACTGTGGCTGGGGAATTTCCGTACATGTGCTGAGTCTGGCTGTAAAATTTCCATACGTGCATGTATTGGCTATGTAGGCAGACAGCTACGACTTGTGATTTGATTTGAATGTAGCGCCAAATGTTAAGGCAGGAAACTAGGTTAGGCTTAGGGTTAGGGTTGAGTAAGTTTTACTGTTAGGGGTTAGGGGTTAGGGCTAGGGTTAGGGTTGAGTTAGTTTTAGGGTTAGGGGATAGGGTTTAGGGCTTGGGTTAGGGTTATGGTTAGGGTATGGTTTGGGGTAAGGGTTAGGGTTTGGGTTAGTGTTAGGGTTAGAGTTAGTGGATTTGCTAGGGTTATATTTATGGTTAGGGTTAGTGTAAGGGTTAGAGTTAGTGGATGTGCCAGGGTTATATTTAGGGTTAGGGTAGGGGGGTTAGGGTTAGGGGTAGGGGTGGGATTGGTGTTGGGGTTGGGGTTGGGTTAGGGTAGGGGGGTTAGGGTTAGGGGTAGGGGTGGGATTGGTGTTGGGGTTGGGGTTGGGTTAGGGTTATGGTTAGGGGTTAGGGTTAGGGTTAGGGTTAGGGTTAGGGTTAGGGTTAGGGTTTAGGGTTAGGGTTAGGGTTAGGGTTAGGGGGGGGGGGGGTTAGGGGGGGTTAGGGTTAGGGGTTAGGGGTTAGGGTTAGGGTTAGGGTTAGGGTTAGGGGTTAGGGTTAGGGGTAGGGTTAGGGTTAGGGTTAGGGTTAGGGTTAGGGTTAGGGTTAGGGGTTAGGGTTAGGGTTAGGGTTAGGGTTAGGGTTAGGGTTAGGGTTAGGGTTAGGGTTAGGGTTAGGGCTAGATTTCAAATAAAAAAGGACCTCCGTAACCCCCGAAAAAGACCTTTATGTACCCCAAAAAAGACGGCCCCCATAAAAGACCATTATGTACCTGTCCTTTTTGGGGGATGGTCCTTTTTGGGGGACATAACGGTCCTTTTTGGGTTACATAAAGGTCCTTTTTGGGTTACATGTCCTTTTTGGGGGACCTAAAGGTCCTTTGTGGGGTACATAAAGGTCTTTTTTCGGGTCGACGGGAGTCCTTTTTCGGGGTACTTGGTCTTTTTTCAGGTACTCAAAGGTCTATTTTGGGGGACTTAAAAGTCCTTTTAGGGGGATGGTCTTTTTTGGGGTACCGAAAGGTCTTTTTTCAGGTACATGAGTCCTTTTTGGGGGACAGTCTTTTTTCGGGTACATAGGACCTTTGAGTCCCCATAAAAGGACTTTTAAGTACCCTTAAAAAGACCATGTACCCGAAAAAGGACTTTATTGTACCTTTGTATTTTTTCTTAAATTCTTAAAAATCGGTGTGAGAATCCAAAATTGTTTTTTGGCAAATATGTACAGTTCTATCCAAAGAATAATCACACAAAAGGATTAAAATAAATTCTATCAAACAGAAAAAAGAGAGCAAAAAAACTAAAAAATCATTTTTTTTTAATAATTTTCGCTTTTTAAGGGCATTTTCAATTATAAATATCTCGATAAGGAATCAATTTAGAAAAAAGAAAATTCTTGGATTCAATGCGGAAATTTCCCTTCTCTATCATATTTGCTGGGCATTTCCAGAAAATGAATAGTGAAAAAATGACAGCAGATTTTCTTCGTAAACCTCGTTTTTAGAAATTTTCAGAACTGGCCCCGAAATAGTGTATATGAGACCTGGCCTCTGCCAAAACCCGACACTTCTCGGCAAAGTGATTACGCACGACAGCCCGAAAAAGGACAAAAAGTGACCTCAGGGACCAACTTGACATTTTGGTATCATGTTGTACGGGAAATGTTCTAGTTTCTGATGATATAAACAACATTTCGAAATACAATCTACAAAATGTGAAATTTTGAAGAGAAAGGTGGGATATCAGTCTCAAAAGTTGACAAAATCTTACGTCTGAGGACCAAATCGCCTTCGTTTACGGCGAAAATGACTGTTCTTTTAGCGATCGTGTCTAAGAAATTCTGCGTTGAACCCTAGTACACATTGTCATGGCGTACACGTGATCGAAATACGCGTTCACGATTGGTCAACTGCCCCGGAGACCCTTGTTTACAGGCCATCTACGTGTTATACTATGGGGATTGCTGCATAACAGCAGCGGCCGCGGTGTGTGTAGTGGTAGTGTAGGCTTACCGCATGCAACACACGTATCGTGACTGCTGTTCAGTACGGAAATGTGACATTTTTCCGCTTTGTTAGACTGTTTTTTAGCAAGTTGAGGTAGAAATTGGAAGCCTTAAAATCAACACATAAGAGGAAAAGAAGGTCACATTTATCATCATGCAATTTCGAAGAAGGATCAAGCTGAAATCACGGCATCAAGGAGTACCTGTTCACTGTCGATTCTGCTGGTACTGTTGTGCGTACACCTGATCACGGCAATCGCGAATCTTGAGCTGATTACGGTAGGTTTTGTGCTTTTCAAACGTTGTATTTCCGTTTGTTGATGTAAAAATGATGTCAAATCAATTACAGCTCCTTGGCTTACTTATCATCCTTCATGAGTATCTAAGTTACCTCAACTATACGCAATTTCCCCACAATGATCGATTTGTTGTGTCAGTACTGAAAATGTTAGTCTGTACGAAGGAACAGCTGATCACGGCGATCGTGAATCTTGAGCTGATTACGATAGGTTATGTCCTTTTAAAACTTTGTTATTCTGTAAATTTGTGGGTGTAAAAAAATTATTCCAAACCCATAATGGCTCCTTGACTTATTTTTTTTTTCTTTTCTGGGTACTTAAAATTGCCTCAGCTTCAAACGGAGATTCATAACGATATGGTCACGACATTCAAAACTGCAGTATTTATGGCGTATTTGAGGTAAGAATTAGGCAAATTTGTGTTATATCTTTAGGATAAACAAGCTACAGATCCTTAGGGTGACAATAGGTGGTACCCCCAACCCTACATTTTTTCTTCTTACTTTCAAAGTCTCAGAAAGAGCTCACTCAGATATTGGTCAAAGTAGACAAAATGTTGACTGGTTCATTTTGCTGTTTAAGTGAGATGCGAAATATCTCATAAATTTGATTTTTTTTTTCCAGTGGATACATGATTACAGCTGTATGTGGCATTTTAATGTAAATAACGACACTGACATGGTGATAAATACTCTAATCTTTGCAGGTACACCTAAGTTTCCTCGACAAGAGAATCCCGTAGCTCTTCGCTGGAAAAGTACGGCATCTCTCGAGGTTCCACGGCAACAATGAGCACACTACCAGGCAGCTTGCATGGCATCTTGAGACGTTTTGGGGAAGCTTAGAACCGCAGTCCTAATCTCAGGAACAGGATTCCAAGCATTATGAGCTGATTTCAGGGATTATGGGTTGTAGTTGTTGCATAGTGGACTCCCATTGTCTATAACAAAGTCCTCGGGACCAGCAGTATTTCTAAACAATGAAATAACATAGGGAAGATAATGTTGCGGCCTGAATTTTAATTTTGCTTTACTGGAATTTCGTTATAATACAAATAGGAGTGCACTGTAATTTTTTCTTCTTCTATCTTTTCTTTTTTTGTCTCCTTCAAGTGTACTCCTTACTGGTCAATGTTCCTAATGCCAGTGATTGCCATTTGAATAGCATCATATACCTTGACCTTCACTCTCAATATTCAATCAGCGATTGTCCTTTGATATAAAAAGGCACGCAACATTTTGGTTTGGTAGATTTCCTGTATTCTTGTGTGAGGCTGTCATTTCTTGTTTCATCACTGCTCCCATGTAACAGACATGACTGTAGTTGCTTTGTCGGTTATTCATTTCCCATCATCATTCAACAAGAACTTTGTGCACTGGCAGATCCCGAGGGGTGTGCACCAGGCACGCACCCCCATTTTATTTTTTGTTAAAACAAAAGAAATAGAAAAAATGGGGGATGGACATGTGCGCCCCCTTTCAATTTGTAAAGGTGCATCACCTTCATGAAAGTACTGGATGTGCATTATGCAGTGAGCCTGTTTCAAAATCGAACAGCGATGTAATCATTCTCTGTGTTGAATTTATTAGCTGAAAACTATTGATACTTTCCAGTATACACAACAGTACAGCACAGATTTTTTTAATTTCTGTGTAAATCCTTGGTTTTCTATGATTTATTTCATTAAAAGTACAATTGTACATTTATAATGTGACATAACATTGGTCGTCCCCATGACAATTCTTTAAAAAAAGTTAATTGTGATATGCTGTTTTTAGCATATTTTCCTTTCGTGTTTTATTCACGCCGAGTCACAGTGGTAAACATGTTATCGCGCACTTATCAAGAGTACGCGTACTTGTAACAAAGGTTCGCGCACTCAGCTTGGCCATGCATCCAGTAAAAACTGATGCATGGCTGGCCATGCATCCAGTAAAAACGGTAAGCACAGGTATGCATGCCCGTTTACGGCAAGCCAAAAGGAAATACATCCAGTAATTTTGTCATCGGGTAACACGATAGAAAAATGGGTTTTTGACAAGAAAATTACCCATTCTATAAATCAGATGACGCACATGTCTTTTCGTGCGTCAGTCTGAATATAGTGTGCATGCGGTAACTATGGAATTTAGCCTAAACCCACTCGGCTTCGCCTCGTGGGTTAAGCATTCCATAGTTACCTTATGCACACAATTCCGACTGACGCACTCAGACCTGTGCGTCATTTATATATTGTTTTTTTTATTGTTTTTAATTGTCTCTATTGTACCGGTATTTTAATACACTCTGGAAACTGAGAAGTATGCAGGTTACTGGCTGGTTTTGCCACTTGGAATGCAATTTAGCAACATGTACACTTTGTAGGACTATTTACATGAACAACACTAAGTGTAGGTGTCCAGCTAATCATTGCGGGGGGTCCCGTTGTAATTTTTTTTTGGGGGACATACTATATTTCAAGATTCGTTTGCATGAAAATTTACAAAAATTTGGTAATTTGAGATAAAACATTTATAGGAAAAAGGATTACTTTCCCCCTGTATAAAATGAACTAGCCCAACACAATTTCGTTCTAAATCTAATGGCTATGGTTTAGACCGATAAGATGCCTGATCTTATCAAGGACCTGTTTAGCGGATCTTGTTTGGAGTTTCCCTCTGTGTAGATTCAGCGTTTCTACTACCTCCTGGTTACAGTAAAGTCATGTACACTGTGCTGGAAAAAATTGAAGAGTGTGACTGGATTCTAATAAATAGTACTATGTTCCAATATGCTGGTATTTGATGTGTTTCAAGGTGTATTTTTTAATATGGGCATTCACATGCATGTACAGTATGTGTATGTAAGTTATGTACAGGTGGATGATAAAATTTGTGCATGTAAACATCCTAGAGTGCCAGTTGATTATGCTTTGCATAATAGTGCTGTTATTTGATACGTTTGACAGTGAATGTGTTTGTGCCCGTGCATGTGCGCGTATGTGTGTGTTGGTACATGTGTGTGTTTGTGTATTCATCTCTTACTGATTATTGTTAGGGGCGAGTGGTGAAAATATGTGACCCTGCACCACAAAACGAACAAAAAGTCGGCAGACATGAATTTTCAGGGGCAGATTCTGAAAGAGCAGACTCTAAGCTTTAAAATAATGTATAACTCAATACAAATGGACCTTCCTAACCCATCTAAATAATGAAAAGAAAGTACAGTGCTGTACACACTCTGGAAAAGTATTTACTGAGAAAAAGGGGCTTCAAAGGTTAGGGTCTATTCAAGCTCCGTGCAATGAATGGAACAAAAAACAGGAAGCAAAACTCCCTAGCAACCACTATGAAGGGATTATCGGATTAGGCTGAAATTTTGCACAGTAATTAAGGACATGCTGTTAATGGCTGGTACCAACTTTCAGTACAAGGGCATTTTCCTATCAAAAGTTATCAGTGCAGAGAGATTCCTCTGGTCAGCGGGATCGAGGCTGCGCAGCCCCTCGTTCAATGCCCGAGCCACCCGGGCGTCACTGAAGGCAGAGTTCGCTGCTGCAGTTCTCCAGCCCGCACCCGGCGGCGGCGGTCCACGGCACTGCGGCCGATAGTTCGGGAAAACGACCGGCATCGCTACTCAGATTGTGTCTAATTACACGTAGATTAAGAGATGACTTACGTGCAATATAATCTAAATTAGTAATATCAACGGAAATGCTAGGGTTAGGGCACGATCTATCAAAACAAGACGTCAAAATCTAGGTACACTAGCTAAAAGTATGTAACATGTATTATGTGTATATGCGTTAGTTCTGCCCCCCCACGGAAGAAAGCAGTAACTGCATAGCTGCTGAGCTGAGATAAATGCGATTTTGTGTTTTTTGCAGATTCTTTAAAAACACAGAAACATTCAAAAATAAATTTGTGGTATGATTATGCACCATACCTAGTTGTCTAACAATACCTAGGAAAAAATGATGTTTCCGTTATTTTTTAAATGTTATTTAGGAAAATGCAGTTACTGCGGTGGCTCACCCTTGATTCTGGGTAGTTTCCCCACGGAAAAAAAGCAGTAACTGCAGACGGCCAGGAGTCTGCTGTTTTCCCCATGGAAAAAAGCAGTAACTGCACATGTCACATGACCATAGGAGGAGAATTGTTACCACCACCAGGTTATAAAGTTCTTCTACTTTCTGGTTAGTCTAGATCTATAAGATCTAGGACCTATCGCTAGACCTAGATTAGGTCTTGTAGATTGAATGGCATTCTGTGTAAAAATAAGGTAGACACCTATGTACCCTAATTGAACTTTGGAGTGCCCGGCCTGGCCTCTGACACATGACCCTGGACTAGAAAATAAAGTCAAGTCTCTTCGTCTTAGATCCTAGTCGAACTCTGACGTTACACTTAAGCTAGACTACAGATCTATGCCCAATGTTAGTGCTAGACCTAGATCTATTACGTTAGATTAGGCCTACTGACATTTTGTCTAACACTAAACAGTTAACAATAGATTAGAATCTAGATCTACTCTGTAACTTTAGATCTGGTAGACCTATTTTAAACTTTAGGGCCTACATCTAACATTAGACTAACGTTAGTGCATTAATACTAGTGCTCATCTCCCTTCAATATATTTTCAGCTCACCTAGATTTTCTGGTTCTGGCCAAAGCCATGGCTACCATGACTTTTCCTCTGCAATTCATGATAGATTTACAGGCATGCCTGGACCGCAGAAACTGTGTTGCAGCATGGTTAGCACTGGCATGATCACTCAAACTGTACCAGACCTGCAATACTGTGCATGCAAGTGATGACTGTGATGTGATGCAATGTTCAGCTAGTTACTGGATGCTGCAGAATTTATGCGCATGCAGCTGCAGCTGCACGCGTATTCTGCACTCTGAGCGCGCTGAGTCTGCCAGGTTTGCTAGTCTCCAGAAAGAAGCTTTTTCTACAACTTGTCATATGATTCCCTGCGGGCAGAGTCAAGTTACTGGTGAAACAATCTTTTTATATCTACTCTCCTAAATTATGGGAGAAACTGCTGTTTACATTGTTAAAAAAAATTAGTAGAAAAAATAAATGGTATTAGGGAAAAAAATATACAGGAAGGACTATACAGAGTCTGAATGATAAAGACTAAATTGTTAGTTACTGCTTTCTTCCGTGGGCTTTGTTAGTTACTGCTTTTTTCCGTGGGGAAACTTGCAAAGTTGAATCAACTGGATGCAGTTACTGCTTTTTGCAAAAGTGAAAAATTGTATTTTTGGTCACTTTCATTTTTCTTTTTGCAAAACTGACCTATTAACATTGGAGAGCATTGGGTAAACTATTCATTTTTGCAAAAAAGTAAACATTCATAAAAATGTCAGTTACTGCTTTTTTCCGTGGGGGGGCAGAGTTAATGAAGATGGCGGACAAAAGACAAAAGTACAATTTTTCTTCACGGTCAAAACTCCTCAAATTCCAAGTTGTGAATGTAAATTTGTCGTTATAATAACTTTTTAATGGTAAATTATTTATTTAAAGTCATTTAAAACTGCTAAATGCATTGATATTGTAATTATTATAACATCAATCTACTACATGTTAAACTGGCAACATTTCATTTCGCACGCCAGCTGATCCTTGCAAGGCGAGCTCGGAAGGCAGCCAATCAGCACTCAAAATAGCGAAAGCCCTAGCAACGGCATTTCATTTTCGCCAGCATTAACTAGCTAAGAAAGCAGCTTTTGCTTAAGTTATGGTCTTCTAATATGTTGAATGTCGTAAAAACCAAAAATGGAGAAAACGAAGGTCAAAGTTCAGCACTCACTTCAAACATAAGACACATTCTGCAATCACCCATTAACTCCTTGACAACGCTATCAGCCAAACATCCAATGAAGCTAAAATTTGGTACAAAGTCTTTACACATGAAACAAGGTCATCACAAAAGAAGAATCAGATTCAACGATATTCAATGGTGTTATTATGCAATTAAAAACAATGAAATACAAAGAAAATAACACGTGTTATCGAAGGCATAACACTAAGACTCCTGTCATTAATGACGAGACTACACTGTGTACCTTCTACAATGGTTTTTGTTTTGTTTTGTTTTTGTTTTTTTGCAAATCAGTGATTTCTTCACACTCTGAATACATTTTTGCAGTTGTTTCATACATCATACAATATGTTTTATAATGTTTGTAATAATAAATTTGGGCTGTTGTGCTCCTCTTTGATGTAACCAAGTAACCAAGTCTTTGGGAGCAGAGCGCCATCTGCGGCGAAAGTTGTGCCATGGTGATTTTTCTTGAATTTTTCTAACCCTTACCTAATTAGGGTTAAAAATTTTCAACTTTTTCTTGGGAGATAGAAATTTTCTTTTTTAATATAGTGTAGAACAAGTCTTAAGGCTTATTTTAGATGAAAAAAAAATTCATTACGTCTACGAAAAAGGATTTTATCAGTGATGCAAGAAGAGCCTAATTTGGAAAAATTAAAAGACGCAACACCAATTTTGTCCAAAAAATTGCCATATTTTCGTTAAAAATAGTCCGTTTGAGCTAATTTTTGGATATGTTATAGAAAATGGTATGGGCTTTCTGCCCAGCATTGTTTTAATTTTTTTTCTCTGAAAATAAAATGTGCTATTTTCAGCCCTAGAACAGGCACCTTACTTCTATCCTGCGTACAACCCAACTGCATTTTTTGGTTAGGATTGAACATTGAACTTTGACCTGCAGGGGTTAGAGGTCAAAGGTCATGGGGTTAAGTACTAGCTAAATAAGGTACAATTCAAAAACCCTAACTAAGTTGAGTTGGAACCGTAACCATGGTAACCAAATAAAGGACCCCCGGGTACCTATAATATTTTGGAAACGCCCTATATTTCTCGTCTGCAGAAAAATTTCACAAAAAATGGTATAGGATCGATCGGTTATAATTAAATCATATATTATATCAATTTCAGCTCAAAAAAGTAAGAAATAAGAAAGTAATAACGATTTTTCTAAGAAAATAGTAGGGTTAGCAAAAAAGACCTCTGCGTACCCCAAAAGGGACCGTTTGGTCCCTCATCTGAGTTTGCGCTTCAGGTACTCAAAGGTCTATTTTGGGGGACTTAAAAGTCCTTTTTGGGGGATGGTCTTTTTTGGGGTACCTAAAGGTCTTTTTGTAAAAAGACCTTTAGGTACCCCAAAAAAGACCATCCCCCAAAAAGGACTTTTAAGTCCCCCAAAATAGACCTCTGAGAACCTGAAAAAAAAAAGACCTTTAGGTACCCCAAAAAAGACCTCTGCGTACCCCAAAAGGGACCGTTTGGTCCCTCATCTGAGTTTGCGCTTCAGGTACTCAAAGGTCTATTTTGGGGGACTTAAAAGTCCTTTTTGGGGGATGGTCTTTTTTGGGGTACCTAAAGGTCTTTTTGTTAAAAAAAAAAAAAAAGAAGACCTTTAGGTACTCAGGGACCAACTTGACATTTTGGTATCATGTTGTACGGGAAATGTTCTAGTTTCGAAATACAACCTACAAAATGTGAAATTTTGAAGAGAAAGGTGGGATGTCATAGTCTCTAAAGTTGACAAAAACTTACGTCTGATCGAAGACCAAATCCCCTTCGTTTACGGCGAAAATGACTGTTCTTTTGGCGATCGTGTCTAAGAAATTCTGCGTTGAACCCTAATAGTACACACATTTGTCTCCCAGACGCGTAAACAGCCTCGTTACCAAGACACCAGATCGAAATACGCGTTGTTCGCGCGCGATTGGTCAACTGCGCGCGCGCGCCGGAGACCCTTGTTTACAAGCCATCTACGTGTTATACTATGGGGATTGCTGCATAACAGCAGCGGCCGCGGTGTGTGTAGTGCTAGTGGAGGCTTACCGCATGCAACACACGTATCGTGACTGCTGTTCAGTACGGAAATGTGACATTTTTCCGCTTTGTTAGACTGTTTTTTAGCAAGTTGAGGTAGAAATTGGAAGCCTTAAAATCAACACACAAGAGGAAAAGAAGGTCACATTTATCATCATGCAATTTCGAAGAAGGATCAAGCTGAAATCACGGCATCAAGGAGTACCTGTTCACTGTCGATTCTGCTGGTACTGTTGTGCGTGTTGTGCGTACACCTGATCACGGCAATCGCGAATCTTGAGCTGATTACGGTAGGTTTTGTGCTTTTCAAACGTCGTATTTCCGTAAATTTGTTGATGTAAAAATGATGTCAAATCAATTACAGCTCCTTTGCTTACTTATCGTCCTTCATGAGTATGTAAGTTACCTCAACTATACGCAATTCCCCCACAATGATCGATTTGTTGTGTCAGTAATCTAATAACAGCAAATTGTGCCTGTAGCATGTTAGTCTGTACGAAGGAACAGCTGATCACGGCGATCGTGAATCTTGAGCTGATTACGATAGGTTATGTGCTTTTAAAACTTTGTTTTTCAGTAAATGTGTGGGTGTAAAAATTTATTCCAAACCCATAATGGCTCCTTGACTTATTTTTTTTCTTTTCTGGGTACTTAGAATTGCCTCAGCTAAACGCAATTCCCCCACAACGATCGATTTGTTGTAACACTCACACTGTCACAGCACAAATTGTGGCTGTTTTCTACATGTACTTCACTCAACATTCCCCGCTTGTACAGTTGCAGAAAATAATGAACGAACTTTCCTTGCATGTTTGTCCATATTTTCTTTCAAGGTAGGGCCTACCTGTAAACGCAAGCTTATTTTGAACCTATGATTAGAACAAGAAGCGAATTTTTCCTCACATATAGGCCTATCGTAATATTGGTATTTAGTGTGGTTTTAACAGGTGGTACTGTACGTCGTGTGAGTATTCCAATCTGGAAAAGTTGTCAATCCTAGCGTGAATTATCAATCATATCAAGCAAACTATATGTACGTAGCTGTAGTAACATCAGCTTTCGTTCTCGAAGTGTTCAAATTAACATTAACTTGTCTATGGTGTCTACACATTGCAATGTGTACTTTGTAGACACCGTAGACAAGTTAATGTACAAGGTAGGCAACCTACTAGAAATTATCTGTATAGGCTACACTGTGTCGAATGTAGTCACGACAATTACACAAGAAAGAACAATAAATAGACTCGTATATTTGAAGTTTTGATATTCTATAAATTTAGCACTTTCAATAGCAGGGATGACTGACACCTACAAAATATTTATTGCATAGAATTTCTACTTCATAATTTTACACACCTCAGTTTTATTGCTGTGGATTATCACTATTGTGATGCATTGTAATTACATGTATTGTCTTTCTCGTCAAAATCTATGGTTAATGCAGGTGGCCGATGCGAGAAGAGGTCCAGGGGTCCATCATGCTGTCCGCTTCCTGTTTCGTTGTAGGGGCCCACTCTAAGTGTACATGCACATCTTCCTGGGTGAAGTCTGGTGTGAAGTCCTGTGATGTCGAGCTTCTTCCAACTTCTGTCTCCAACATGAAGGTACGACTACATGTACTGTTTAAGGTGATTTTATGATTGTGTAGAGATATTTTTTAAGCTGTATGGTAGGGGTACCACCTATCGGCAGGGTACCTTCCCATCGGCACCCTGCATATCATGGCTGTTTACGTATAGAACGAAAAGGTTCACGCGGGATTAAGTGTCATTAGCTATAAAGACAATAAAAACGAAGAAACGATAATCAAAGTCAAAAACAAACTAACAAACCAAGCGAAAAATTACACATCCGCTCAGCAACGACGCATGGCTGTGAAATTTACGTGTATTACCTATGCCATGAAATTCACGTGTATTACCTATGCTGTGAAATTCACGGGTATTACCTATGGAGGGGAGGGGTGCCGATCGCAAGGTACCCTTTTTAACTGCGCGAAGAAAACAGAACGCACGCACGAAAATTGCGCTATCTTAAAACGGAGATTCATAACGAGATGGTCACGACATTCAAAATTGCAGTATTTATGGCGTATTTGAGGTAAGAATTAGGCAAATTTGTGTTATATTTTTAGGATAAACAAGCTACAGATCCTTAGGGTGACAATAGGTGGTACCCCCAACCCTACATTTTTTTTTCTTACATTCAAAGTCTCAGAAAGAGCTCACGCAGATATTGGTCAAAGTAGACAAAATGTTGACTGGTTCATTTTGCTGTTTAAGTGAGATGCGAAATATCTCATAAATTTGATTTTTTTTTTCCAGTGGATACATGATTACAGCTGTATGTGGCATTTTTAATGTAAATAATGACACTGACATGGTGATAAATACTCTAATCTTTGCAGGTACACCTAAGTCTCCTCGACGAGAGAATCCTGTGGCTCTTCGCTGGAAAAGTACGGCATCTCTCGAGGTTCCACGGCAACAATGAGCACACTACCAGGCAGCTTGCATGGCATCTTGAGACGTTTTGGGGAAGCTTAGAACCGCAGTCCTAATCTCAGGAACAGAATTCCAAGCATTATGAGCTGATTTCAGGGATTATGGGTTGTAGTTGTTGCATAGTGGACTCCCATTGTCTATAACAAAGTCCTCGGGACCAGCAGTATTTCTAAACAATGAAATAACATAGGGAAGATAATGTTGTGGCCTGAATTTTAATTTTGCTTTACTGGAATTTCGTTATAATACAAATAGGAGTGCACTGTAATTTTTTCTTCTTCTATCTTTTCTTTTTTTGTCTCCTTCAGGTGTACTCCTTACTGGTCAATGTTCCTAATGCCAGTGATTGCCATTTGAATAGCATCATATACCTTGACCTTCACTCTCAATATTCAATCAGCGATTGTCCTTTGATATAAAAAGGCACGCAACATTTTGGTTTGGTAGATTTCCTGTATTCTTGTGTGAGGCTGTCATTTCTTGTTTCATCACTGCTCCCATGTAACAGACATGACTGTAGTTGCTTTGTCGGTTATTCATTTCCCATCATCATTCAACAAGAACTTTGTGCACTGGCAGATCCCGAGGGGTGTGCACCAGGCACGCACCCCCATTTCATTTTTTGTTAAAACAAAAGAAATAAGAAAAAATGGGGGATGGACATGTGCGCCCCCTTTCAATTTGTAAAGGTGCATCACCTTCATGAAAGTACTGGATGTGCATCATGCAGTGAGCCTGTTTCAAAATCGAACAGCGATGTAATCATTCTCTGTGTTGAATTTATTAGCTGAAAACTATTGATACTTTCCAGTATACACAACAGTACAGCACAGATTTTTTTAATTTCTGTGTAAATCCTTGGTTTTCTATGATTTATTTCATTAAAAGTACAATTGTACATTTATAATGTGACATAACATTGGTCGTCCACATGACAATTCTTTAAAAAAAGTTATTTGTGATATGCTGTTTTTAGCATATTTTCCTTTCGTGTTTTATGCACGCCGAGTCACAGTGGTAAACATGTTATCGCGCACTTAGCAAGAGTACGCGTACTTGTAACAAAGGTTCGCGCACTCAGCTTGGCCATGCATCCATTAAAAACTGATGCATGGCTGGCCATGCATCCAGTAAAAACGATAAGCACAGGTATGCATGCCCGTTTACGGCAAGCCAAAAGGAAATACATCCAGTAATTTTGTCATCGGGTAACACGATAGAAAAATGGGTTTTTGACAAGAAAATTACCCATTCTATAAATCAGATGACGCATATGTCTTTTCGTGCGTCAGTCTGAATATAGTGTGCATGCGGTAACTATGGAATTTAGCCTAAACCCACTCGGCTTCGCCTCGTGGGTTAAGCATTCCATAGTTACCTTATGCACACAATTCCGACTGACGCACTCAGACCTGTGCGTCATTTATATATTGTTTTTTATTGTTTTAAATTGTCTCTATTATACCGGTATTTTAATACACTCTGGAAACTGAGAAGTATGCAGGTTACTGGCTGGTTTTGCCACTTGGAATGCAATTTAGCAACATGTACACTTTGTAGGACTATTTACATGAACAACACTAAGTGTATGGTGTCCAGCTAATCATTGGGGGGGGGGGGTCCCGTTGTAATTTTTTTGGGGGACATACTGTATTTCAAGATTCGTTTGCATGAAAATTTACAAAAATTTGGTAATTTGGGCTAAAATATTTATAGGAAAAAGGATTACTTTCCCCCTGTATAAAATGAACTAGCCCAACAGAATTTTGTTCTAAATTCAATGGCTATGGTTTAGACCGATAAGATGCCTGATCTTATCAAGGACCTGTTAAGCGGATCTTGTTTGGAGTTTCCCTCTGTGTAGATTCAGCGTTTCTACTACCTCCTGGTTACAGTAAAATCATGTACACTGTGCTGGAAAAAATTGAAGAGTGTGACTGGATTCTAATAAATAGTACTATGTTCCAATATGCTGGTATTTGATGTGTTTCAAGGTGTATTTTTTAATATGGGCATTCACATGCATGTACAGTATGTGTATGTAAGTTATGTACAGGTGGATGATAAAATTTGTGCATGTAAACATCCTAGAGTGCCAGTTGATTATGCTTTGCATAATAGTGCTGTTATTTGATACGTTTGACAGTGAATGTGTTTGTGCCCGTGCATGTGCGCGCATGTGTGTGTTGGTACATGTGTGTGTTTGTGTATTCATCTCTTACTGATTATTGTTAGGGGCGAGTGGTGAAAATATGTGACCCTGCACCACAAAACGAACAAAAAGTCGGCAGACATGAATTTTCAGGGGCAGATTCTGAAAGAGCAGACTCTTAAGCTTTAAAATGATGTTTAACTCAATACAAATGGACCTTCCTAACCCATCTAAATAATGAAAAGAACGTACAGTGCTGTACACACTCTGGAAAAGTATTTACTGAGAAAAAGGGGCTTCAAAGTTTAGGGTCTATTCAAGCTCCGTGCAATGAATGGAACAAAAAACAGGAAGCAAAACTCCCTAGCAACCACTATGAAGGGATTATCGGATTAGGCTGAAATTTTGCACAGTAGTTAAGGACATGCTGTTAATGGCTGGTACCAACTTTCAGTACAAGGGCATTTTACTTTCAAAAGTTATCAGTGCAGAGAGTTTCCTCTGGTCAGCGGGATCGAGGCTGCGCAACCCCTCGTTCAATGCCCGAGCCACCCGGGCGTCACTCAAGGCAGAGTTCGCTGCCGCAGTTCTCCAGCCCGCACCCGGCGGCGGCGGTCCACGGCACTGCGGCCGATAGTTCGGGAAAACGACCGGCATCGCTACTCAGATTGTGTCTAATTACACGTAGATTAAGAGATGACTTACGTGCAATATAATCTAAATTAGTAATATCAACGGAAATGCTAGGGTTAGGGTACGATCTATCAAAACAAGACGTCAAAAATCCAGGTACACTAGCTAAAAGTATGTAACATGTATTATGTGTGTATAATGCGTTAGTTCGGTGGTGCGGAAATGAAGATGGCGGACAAAAGACAAAAGTACAATTTTTCTTCACGGTCAAAACTCCTCAAATTCCAAGTTGTGAATGTAAATTTGTCGTTATAATAACTTTTTAATGGTAAATTATTTATTTAAAGTCATTTAAAACTGCTAAATGCATTGATATTGTAATTATTATAACATCAATCTACTATATGTTAAACTGGCAACATTACATTTCGCACGCCAGCTGATCCTTGCAAGGCGAGCTCGGAAGGCAGCCAATCAGCACTCAAAATAGCGAAAGCCCTAGCAACGGCATTTCATTTTCGCTAGCATTAACTAGCTAAGAAAGCAGCTTTTGCTTAAGTTATGGTCTTCTAATATGTTGAATGTCGTAAAAACCAAAAATGGAGAAAACGAAGGTCAAAGTTCAGCACTCACTTCAAACATAAGACACATATTCTGCATTGCAATCACCCATTAACTCCTTGACAACGCTATCAGCCAAACATCCAATGAAGCTAAAATTTGGTACAAACAGTCTTTACACATGAAACAAGGTCATCACAAAAGAAGAATCAGATTCAATGATATTCAATGGTGTTATTACACAATTAAAAACAATGAAATACAAAGAAAATAACACATGTTATCGAAGGCATAACACTAAGACTCCTGTCATTAATGACGAGACTACACTGTGCACCTTCTACAATGGTTTTTGTTTTGTTTTTTTTTTGCAAATCAGTGATTTCTTCACACTCTGAATACATTTTTGCAGTTGTTTCATACATCATACAATATGTTTTATAATGTTTGTAATAATAAATTTGGGCTGTTGTGCCCCTCTTTGATGTAATCAAGTAACCAAGTAACCAAGTCTTTGGGAGCAGAGCGCCATCTGCGGCGAAAGTTTTGCCATGGTGATTTTTCTTGAATTTTTCTAACCCTTACCTAATTAGGGTTAAAAATTTTCAACTTTTTCTTGGGAGATAGAAATTTTCTTTTTTAATATAGTGTAGAACAAGTCTTAAGGCTTATTTTAGATGAAAAAAAAATCATTACGTCTACGAAAAAGGATTTTATCAGTGATGCAAGAAGAGCCTAATTTGGAAAAATTAAAAGACGCAACACCACTTTTGTCCAAAAAATTGCCATATTTTCGTTAAAAATAGTCCGTTTGAGCTAATTTTTGGATATGTTATAGAAAATTGTATGGGCTTTCTGCCCAGCATTGTTTTAAATTTTTTTCTCTGAAAATAAAATGTGCTATTTTCAGCCCTAGAACAGGCACCTTATACTTTTATCCTGCGTTACAACCCAACTGCATTTTTTGGTTAGGATTGAACATTGAACTTTGACCTACAGGGGCTGCAGGTCAAAGGTCATGGGGTTAAGTACTAGCTAAATAAGGTACAATTCAAAAACCCTAACTAAGTTGAGTTGGAACCGTAACCATGGTAACCAAATAAAGGACCCCCGGGTACCTATAATATTTTGGAAACGCCCTATATTTCTCGTCTGCAGAAAAATTTCACAAAAAATGGTATAGGATCGATCGGTTATAATTAAATCATATATTATATCAATTTCAGCTCAAAAAAGTAAGAAATAAGAAAGTAATAACGATTTTTCTAAGAAAATAGTAGGGTTAGCAAAAAAGACCTCTGCGTACCCCGAAAGGGACCGTTTGGTCCCTCATCTGAGTTTGCGCTTCAGGTACTCAAAGGTCTATTTTGGGGGACTTAAAAGTCCTTTTTGGGGGATGGTCTTTTTTGGGGTACCTAAAGGTCTTTTTGTAAAAAGACCTTTAGGTACCCCAAAAAAGACCATCCCCCAAAAAGGACTTTTAAGTCCCCCAAAATAGACCTTTGAGTACCTGAAAAAAAGAGACCTTTAGGTACCCCAAAAAAGACCTCTGCGTACCCCAAAAAAGGACCGTTTGATCCCTCATCTGAGTTTGCGCTTCAGGTACTCAAAGGTCTATTTTGGGGGACTTAAAAGTCCTTTTTGGGGGATGGTCTTTTTTGGGGTACCTAAAGGTCTTTTTTTTTGTAAAAAGACCTTTAGGTACCCCAAAAAAGACCTCTGCGTACCCCAAAAGGGACCGTTAGGTCCCTCATCTGAGTTTGCGCTTCAGGTACTCAAAGGTCTATTTTGGGGGACTTAAAAGTCCTTTTTGGGGGATGGTCTTTTTTGGGGTACCTAAAGGTCTTTTTGTAAAAAAAAAAAAAAAAAAAAAGACCTTTAGGTTCTCAGGGACCAACTTGACATTTTGGTATCATGTTGAACGGGAAATGTTCTAGTTTCTGATGATATCAACAATATTTCGAAATACAATCTACAAAATGTGAAATTTTGAAGAGAAAGGTGGGATGTCAGTCTCAAAAGTTGACAAAAATCTTACGTCTGAAGACCAAATCCCCTTCGTTTACGTCGAAAATGACTGTTCTTTTGGCTATCGTGTCTAAGAAATTCTGCGTTGAACCCTAGTACCCACATTTGTCTCCCAGACGCGTAAACAGCCTCGTTACCAAGACACCAGATCGAAATACGCGTTGTTCGCGCGCGATTGGTCAACTGCGCGCGCGCGCCGGAGACCCTTGTTTACAAGCCATCGATCTATCTACGTGTTATACTATGGGGATTGCTGCATAACAGCAGCGGCCGCGGTGTACGTGTGTGGGGTGTATTTGTAGTGCTCTAGTGTAGGCTTACCGCATGCAACACACGTATCGTGACTGCTGTTCAGTACGGAAATGTGACATTTTTCCGCTTTGTTAGATTGTTTTTTAGCAAGTTGAGGTAGAAATTAGAAGCCTTAAAATCAACACACAAGAGGAAAAGAAGGTCACATTTATCATCATGCAATTTCGAAGAAGGATCAAGCTGAAATCACGGCATCAAGGAGTACCTGCACCTGTTCACTGTCGATTCTGCTGGTACTGTTGTGCGTGTTGTGCGTACACCTGATCACGGCAATCGCGAATCTTGAGCTGATTACGGTAGGTTTTGTGCTTTTCAAACGTCGTATTTCCGTAAATTTGTTGATGTAAAACTGATGTCAAATCAATTACAGCTCCTTGGCTTACTTATCATCCTTCATGAGTATGTAAGTTACCTCAACTATACGCAATTCCCCCACAATGATCGATTTGTTGTGTCAGTAATCTAATAACAGCAAATTGTGCCTGTAGCATGTTAGTCTGTACGAAGGAACAGCTGATCACGGCGATCGTGAATCTTGAGCTGATTACATACGATAGGTTATGTGCTTTTAAAACTTTGTTTTTCAGTAAATTTGTGGGTGTAAAAATTTATTCCAAACCCATAATGGCTCCTTGACTTATTTTTTTCTTTTCTGGGTACTTAGAATTGCCTCAGCTAAACGCAATTCCCCCACAACGATCGAGTTGTTGTAACACTCGGTTCACACTGTCACAGCACAAATTGTGGCTGTTTTCTACATGTACTTCACTCAACATTCCCCGCTTGTACAGTTGCAGAAAATAATGAACGAACTTTCCTTGCATGTTTGTCCATATTTTTTTTTTTTCAAGGTAGGCCTAGGGCCTACCTAGCTGTAAACGCAAGCTTATTTTGAACCTGTGATTAGAACAAGAAGCGAATTTTTCCTCACATTTATCGGTATTTAGTGTGGTTTTAACAGGTGGTACTGTACGTTGTGTGAGTATTCCAATCTGGAAAAGTTGTCAATCCTAGCGTGAATTATCAATCATATCAAGCAAACTATATGTACGTAGCTGTAACATCAGCTTTCGTTCTCGAAGTGTTCAAATTAACATTAACTTGTCTATGGTGTCTACTAAGTACACATTGCAATGTGTACTTTGTAGACACCGTAGACAAGTTAATGTACAAGGTACTAGAAATTATCTGTATGTACACTGTGTCTGTATGTAGTCACGACAATTACACAAGAAAGAACAATAAATAGACTTGTATATTTGAAGTTTTGATATTCTATAAATTTAGCAGGGATGACTGACACCTACAAAATATTTATTGCATAGAATTTCTACTTCATAATTTTACACACCTCAGTTTTATTGCTGTGGATTATAACTATTGTGATACATTGTAATTACATGTAGGTCTATTGTCTTTCTCGTCAAAATCTATGGTTAATGCAGGTGGCTGATGCGAGAAGAGGTCCACGGGTCCATCATGCTGTCCGCTTCCTTTTTGGTTGTAGGGGCCCACTCTAAGTGTACATGCACATCTTCCTGGGTGAATTCTGGTGTGAAGTCCTGTGATGTCGAGCTTCTTCCAACTTCTGTCTCCAACATGAAGGTACGACTACATGTACTGTTTAAGGTGATTTTATGATTGTGTAGAGATATTTTTTAAGCTGTATGGTAGGGGTACCATTCAAAGTCTCAGAAAGAGCTCACTCAGATATTGGTCAAAGTAGACAAAATGTTGACTGGTTCATTTTGCTGTTTAAGTGAGATGCGAAATATCTTATAAATTTGATTTTTTTTTTTCCAGTGATTACATGATTACAGCTGTATGTGGCATTTTTAATGTAAATAATGACACTGACATGGTGATAAATACTCTAATCTTTGCAGGTACACCTAAGTCTCCCCGACGAGAGAATCCCGTGGCTCTTCGCTGGAAAAGTACGGCATCTCTCGAGGTTCCACGGCAACAATGAGCACACTACCAGGCAGCTTGCATGGCATCTTGAGACGTTTTGGGGAAGCTTAGAACCGCAGTCCTAATCTCAGGAACAGGATTCCAAGCATTATGAGCTGATTTCAGGGATTATGGGTTGTAGTTGTTGCATAGTGGACTCCCATTGTCTATAACAAAGTCCTCGGGACCAGCAGTATTTCTAAACAATGAAATAACATAGGGAAGATAATGTTGCGGCCTGAATTTTAATTTTGCTTTACTGGAATTTCGTTATAATACAAATAGGAGTGCACTGTAATTTTTTCTTCTTCTATCTTTTCTTTTTTTGTCTCCTTCAGGTGTACTCCTTACTGGTCAATGTTCCTAATGCCAGTGATTGCCATTTGAATAGCATCATATACCTTGACCTTCACTCTCAATATTCAATCAGCGATTGTCCTTTGATATAAAAAGGCACGCAACATTTTGGTTTGGTAGATTTCCTGTATTCTTGTGTGAGGCTGTCATTTCTCGTTTCATCACTGCTCCCATGTAACAGATATGACTGTAGTTGCTTTGTCGGTTATTCATTTCCCATCATCATTCAACAAGAACTTTGTGCACTGGCAGATCACGAGGGGTGTGCACCAGGCACGCACCCCCATTTCATTTTTTGTTAAAACAAAAGAAATAAAAAAATGGGGGATGGACATGTGCGCCCCCTTTCAATTTGTAAAGGTGCATCACCTTCATGAAAGTACTGGATGTGCATTATGCAGTGAGCCTGTTTCAAAATCGAACAGCGATGTAATCATTCTCTGTGTTGAATTTATTAGCTGAAAACTATTGATACTTTCCAGTATACACAACAGTACAGCACAGATTTTTTTAATTTCTGTGTAAATCCTTGGTTTTCTATGATTTATTTCATTAGAAGTACAATTGTACATTTATAATGTGACATAACATTGGTCGTCCCCATCACAATTCTTTAAAAAAGTTAATTGTGATATGCTGTTTTTAGCATATTTTCCTTTTGTGTAACACGATACAAAAATGGGTTTTTGACAAGAAAATTGACAGAACTTAGGACAAAAGAGATTCCCGACATCCTCTACAAAATTCCTCATTTCTCTTTGACCACTGAAGCAAATCGAATGGGGTTTCCTGTAAGATGTGGGCAATGAGTTATAGTTTCATACCCTGAATTTGTATTTAGTTGGATTCACTATTTTTAAAGATATCGTTGCGGAGGGTCCCGTTGTAATTTTTTTTGGGGGACATACTGTATTTCAAGATGCGTTTGCATGAAAATTTAAAAAAAAATTGGTAATTTGAGCTAAAACATTTATAGGAAAAAGGATTACTTTCCCCCTGTATAAAATGAACTAGCCCAACACAATTTCGTTCTAAATCTAATGGCTATGGTTTAGACCGATAAGATGCCTGATCTTATCAAGGACCTGTTGAGCGGATCTTGTTTGGAGTTTCCCTCTGTGTAGATTCAGCGTTTCTACTACCTCCTGGTTACAGTAAAGTCATGTACACTGTGCTGGAAAAAATTGAAGAGTGTGACTGGATTCTAATAAATAGTACTATGTTCCAATATGCTGGTATTTGATGTGTTTCAAGGTGTATTTTTTAATATGGGCATTCACATGCATGTACAGTATGTGTATGTAAGTTATGTACAGGTGGATGATAAAATTTGTGCATGTAAACATCCTAGAGTGCCAGTTGATTATGTTTTGCATAATAGTGCTGTTATTTGATACGTTTGACAGTGAATGTGTTTGTGCCCGTGCATGTGCGCGCATGTGTGTGTTTGTGTATTCATCTCTTACTGATTATTGTTAGGGGTAAGTGGTGAAAATATGTGACCCTGCACCACAAAACGAACAAACAGTTGGCAGACATGAATTTTCAGGGGCAGATTCTGAAAGAGCAGACTCTAAGCTTTAAAATGATGTATAACTCAATACAAATGGACCTTCCTAACCCATCTAAATTATGAAAAGAAAGTACAGTGCTGTACACACTCTGGAAAAGTATTTACTGAGAAAAAGGGGCTTCAAGGTTTAGGGTCTATTCAAGCTCCGTGCAATGAATGGAACAAAAAACAGGAAGCAAAACTCCCTAGCAACCACTATGAAGGGACTATCGGATTAGGCTGAAATTTTGCACAGTAATTAAGGACATGTGTTAATGGCTGGTACCAACTTTCAGTACAAGGGCATTTTCCTTTCAAAAGTTATCAGTGCAGAGAGATTCCTCTGGTCAGCGGGATCGAGGCTGCGCAACCCCTCGTTCAATGCCCGAGCCACCCGGGCGTCACTCAAGGCAGAGTTCGCTGCCGCAGTTCTCCAGCCCGCACCCGGCGGCGGCGGTCCACGGCACTGCGGCCGATAGTTCGGGAAAAACGACCGGCATCGCTACTCAGATTGTGTCTAATTACACGTAGATTAAGAGATGACTTTTGGCAATATAATCTAGATTAGTAATATCAACGGAAATGCTGACAGCTAAAGGGACGATCTATCAAAACAAGACGTCAAAATCCAGGTACACTAGCTAACAGTATGTAACATGTATTATGTGTATATAATGCGTTAGTTCGGTGGTGCGGAAATGAAGATGGCGGACAAAAGACAAAAGTACAATTTTTCTTCACGGTCAAAACTCCTCAAATTCCAAGTTGTAAATGTAAATTTGTCGTTATAATAACTTTTTAATGGTAAATTATTTATTTAAAGTCATTTAACACTGCTAAATGCATTGATATTGTAATTATTATAACATCAATCTACTACATGTTAAACTGGCAACATTTCATTTCGCACGCCAGCTGATCCTTGCAAGGCGAGCTCGGAAGGCAGCCAATCAGCACTCAAAATAACGAAAGCCCTAGCAACGGCATTTCATTTTCGCCAGCATTGACTAGCTAAGAAAGCAGCTTTTGCTTAAGTTATGGTCTTCTAATATGTTGAATGTCGTAAAAACCAAAAATGGAGAAAACGAAGGTCAAAGTTCAGCACTCACTTCAAACATAAGACACATATTCTGCATTGCAATCACCCATTAACTCCTTGACAACGCTATCAGCCAAACATCCAACAAACAGTCTTTACACATGAAACAAGGTCATCACAAAAGAAGAATCAGATTCAATGATATTCAATGGTGTTATTACGCAATTAAAAACAATGAAATACAAAGAAAATAACACATGTTATCGAAGGCATAACACTAAGACTCCTGTGATTAATGACGAGACTACACTGTGTACCTTCTACAATGGTTGTTTTTTTTTTTTTTTTTTGGCAAATCAGTGATTTCCTCACACTCTGAATACATTTTTGCAGTTGTTTCATACATCATTCAATATGTTTTATAATATTTGTAATAATAAATTTGGGCTGTTGTGCTCCTCTTTGATGTCTTGTCCCTCCAAGTTGGAATCTTGGTAGAGGGCTTCGAAGACATCATCGATGTCCCCCTCAGTGAGGCTTCTCTCTGAGAAGGATGGTTACAAACGATGACTGGCTCTTTACCTGAATGAAGGAAGACAATGATAAAGAGAGTTATTATGATGGGTCAAACATCAGGTCTGGCATTTTTCTGGGTGGGGATTTTTCAGATACTTATTGTTCAAATAGTATACTGTAAAACCAGAAACGTTCGTGGATGCTGTAGCATGAAACTTTTGCGAATTTGAGCCAACAGCATTTTGGGAGACATGAAACTTTTTCCAACTGCCAACTTGCATTCAACAGATTGTGTATAAATCAACCTTTTGCAGGCATTTTACTTTTTCATGAATCTTGCGTCTTGTGAAATCCAAGTTGAAACTAAACAATGACAGGTTGACTACACAGTAGTAAGCCCTAATCACACTCATTTCAGTGTCATTTGGGGGCTGTTGCTGTTTTCACTCTTCAAACTCATAAAATTTACTGAGTAATTCCCTGTGATACACTCGCATTTACAGTCATTGATATTCAATATGGTATAAGCCAAGTACATTCTCAGTTGAATCGAAGGCAGCAACCAAAGTTGAAACGTACGTAGGGGCTCAGAAAGCCCGCATGATTTGTAGCTGTACAGCTCGCACTATGTAGCTGTACAAATCGTGTGGGTGTTCTGTGGCCATACCATAGACCATAGAGCTCTATGGTACGCATACCTTTCAACTTTCGTCGCTGCCTTAAATTCAATTCAGCTAGCTTATAGGTACCCTGTCAATGACGATGAATGTGAGTTATGTATTGCGGGGAACTCTACTCAGTAAAATTCTATTTTTCTGTTTAAGAATGGAAGTGACGACAACCCCCCAAAACACTGAAATAGGTCTGTGATTTTTACTTTCCAGTTCTTGTCACAGTCTAGTTTATCAATAGATTTTAGATGTCTGGTGCAAAACGCACAAACGTTAGCACTGCCTGTAGGTACATGTAGGCAAGTAAATGGTGGTATTGGTAGTGCCGTGGTACTGTATCTGTAGTGTACGTGTAACGTTAGGAGCATCCGAAAGCAGGTCGTCG
>NC_092693.1:40228929-40416633 GCF_964275005.1 Diadema setosum | reverse complement strand
CGGGTAGGGGGGGGGGGGGGGGGGGGGGGGGGGGTTCTAACCCAACACCCTACCTCCCCCTAACCCCTAACCCTAACCCTAACCCTAACCCTAACCCTAACCCTAACCCTAACCCTAACCCTAACCCTAACCCTAACCCTAACCCTAACCCTAACCCCTAACCCTAACCCTAACCCTAACCCCTAACCCTAACCCTAACCCTAACCCTAACCCCTAACCCTAACCCTAACCCTAAACCCTAACCCTAACCCTAACCCTAACCCCTAACCCCTAACCCTAACCTAACCCTAACCCTAACCCTAACCCTAACCCCTAACCCTAACCCCTAACCCTAACCCTAACCCTAACCCTAACCCTAACCCTAACCCTAACTAGGTTTCAAATATCGTTCTTAAGTTGGTTAACAGCATAGGGTTAGAAAAAAGGTTGAGGGATAGCTTAGGGTTTTATGCTGTATTATCTCAAATATTGTATCTACCCCTACCCTTAGTTTGGGGTCAAAGGTCAAAGGTTAAAGGGGTCAAATTCAAGCGCAAACTCAGATGAGGGGACCAAACGGTCCCTTTTTGGGTACGCAGAGGTCTTTTTGCTAACCCTACTTTTTTTTAGAAAAATCGTTATTACTTTCTTATTTCTTACTTTTTTGAGCTCAAATTGATATAATATATGATTTAAATATAACTGATCGATCCTATACCATTTTTGTGAAATTTTTCTGCAGACGAAAAATAGAGGGTTTTTTTCAAAATATTATAGGTACCCGGGGGTCCTTTATTTGGTTACCATGGTTACGGTTCCAACTCAACTTAGTTAGGGTTTTGAATTGTACCTTATTTAGCTAGTACTTAACCCCATGACCTTTGACCTCTAACCCCTGCAGGTCAAAGTTCAATGTTTAATCCTAACCAAAAAATGCAGTTGGGTTGTACGGAGGATAGAAGTAAGGTGCCTGTTCTAGGACTGAAAATAGCACATTTTATTTTCAGTGGAAAAAAATTAAAACAATGCTGGGCAGAAAACCCATACCTTTTTCTATAACATATCCAAAAATTAGCTCAAACGGACTATTTTTAACGAAAATATGGCAATTTTTGGACAAAATTGGTGTTGCGTCTTTTAATTTTTCCAAATTAGGCTCTTCTTGCATCACTGATAAATCCTTTTTCGTAGACGTAATGATTTTTTCTTTCATCTAAAATAAGCCTTAAGACTTGTTCTACACTATATTAAAAAAGAAAATTTCTATCTCCCGAGAAAAAGTTGAAAATTTTTAACCCTAATTAGGTTAGGGTTAGAAAAATTGAAGAAAAATCACCATGTCACAACTTTCGCCGCAGATGGCGCTCTGCTCCCAAAGACTTGGTTACTCGTCTTGTATTTAGCCTAATGCAATTATACATGGGTACCAATACATGTAGGTAGTACAGCCTAAATTACCGTACACTTCGTCATCAAAATCCTCAATTTACATCATTTTCCTGTGGTTTTCTCGAGGCGACCTAGTAGATATCAGGAAGAGATAGACATGTGAAACTTCTTCCGTGAAATACCAAGCAAAATAACGGCGAAACTGCGATGAAGGTAAGTTGACTTTGGCATACGTTTAGACCGAGTCCCATATGTGCATATTGGTGTTAGCGATCTCAATAGCATAATTCAGTGCTGTAAAGTTAGTGTTGATGCAAATACTATTTTTTGGGTGTTATGTGAGTTCATTATCTAAACAGAAAAAGACTATTTAAGATAACACCGCACGATGAGCCTTGAATTTAGAGTATTGGGTCTTTGTCGCTGGTAGCTGGCTCCACGGAGTACGACCGACGACCTGCTTTCGGATGCTCCTAACGTTACACGTACACTACAGATACAGTACCACGGCACTACCAATACCACCATTTACTTGCCTACATGTACCTACAGGCAGTGCTAACGTTTGTGCTTTTTGCACCAGACATCTAAAATCTATTGATAAACTAGACTGTGACAAGAACTGGAAAGTAAAAATCACAGACCTATTTCAGTGTTTTGGGGGGTTGTCGTCACTTCCATTCTTAAACAGAAAAATAGAATTTTACTGAGTAGAGTTCCCCGCAATACATAACTCACATTCATCGTCATTGACAGGGTACCTATAAGCTAGCTGAATTGAATTTAAGGCAGCGACGAAAGTTGAAAGGTATGCGTACCATAGAGCTCTATGGTCTATGGTATGGCCACAGAACACCCACACGATTTGTACAGCTACATAGTGCGAGCTGTACAGCTACAAATCATGCGGGCTTTCTGAGCCCCTACGTACGTTTCAACTTTGGTTGCTGCCTTCGATTCAACTGAGAATGTACTTGGCTTATACCGTATTGAATATCAATGACTGTAAATGCGAGTGTATCACAGGGAACTACTCAGTAAATTTTATGAGTTTGAAGAGTGAAAACAGCAACAGCCCCCAAATGACACTGAAATGAGTGTGATTAGGGCTTACTACTGTGTAGTCAACCTGTCATTGTTTAGTTTCAACTTGGATTTCACAAGACGCAAGATTCATGAAAAAGTAAAATGCCTCCAAAAGGTTGATTTATACACAATCTGTTGAATGCAAGTTGGCAGTTGGAAAAAGTTTCATGTCTCCCAAAATGCTGTTGGCTCAAATTCGCAAAAGTTTCATGCTACAGCATCCACGAACGTTTCTGGTTTTACAGTATACTATTTGAACAATAAGTATCTGAAAAATCCCCACCCAGAAAAATGCCAGACCTGATGTTTGACCCATCATAATAACTCTCTTTATCATTGTCTTCCTTCATTCAGGTAAAGAGCCAGTCATCGTTTGTAACCATCCTTCTCAGAGAGAAGCCTCACTGAGGGGGACATCGATGATGCCTTCGAAGCCCTCTACCAAGATTCCAACTTGGAGGGACAAGACATCAAAGAGGAGCACAACAGCCCAAATTTATTATTACAAATATTATAAAACATATTGAATGATGTATGAAACAACTGCAAAAATGTATTCAGAGTGTGAGGAAATCACTGATTTGCAAAAAAAAAAAAAAAAAAAAAAAAAACATTGCAGAAGGTACAGTGTAGTCTCGTCATTAATCACAGGAGTCTTAGTGTTATGCCTTCGATAACACGTGTTATTTTCTTTGTATTTCATTGTTTTTAATTGCGTAATAACACCATTGAATATCATTGAATCTGATTCTTCTTTTGTGATGACCTTGTTTCATGTGTAAAAACTGTTTGTTGGATGTTTGGCTGATAGCGTTGTCAAGGAGTTAATGGGTGATTGCAATGCAGAATATGTGTCTTATGTTTGAAGTGAGTGCTGAACTTTGACCTTCGTTTTCTCCATTTTTGGTTTTTACGACATTCAACATATTAGAAGACCATAACTTAAGCAAAAGCTGCTTTCTTAGCTAGTCAATGCTGGCGAAAATGAAATGCCGTTGCTAGGGCTTTCGTTATTTTGAGTGCTGATTGCATGGCTGCCTTCCGAGCTCGCCTTGCAAGGATCAGCTGGCGTGCGAAATGAAATGTTGCCAGTTTAACATGTAGTAGATTGATGTTATAATAATTACAATATCAATGCATTTAGCAGTTTTAAATGACTTTAAATAAATAATTTACCATTAAAAAGTTATTATAACGACAAATTTACATTTACAACTTGGAATTTGAGGAGTTTTGACCGTGAAGAAAAATTGTACTTTTGTCTTTTGTCCTCCATCTTAATTTCCGCACCACCGAACTAACGCATTATATACACATAATACATGTTACATACTGTTAGCTAGTGTACCTGGATTTTGACGTCTTGTTTTGATAGATCGTGCCTTTAGCTGTCAGCATTTCCGTTGATATTACTAATTTAGATTATATTGCACGTAAGTCATCTCTTAATCTACGTGTAATTAGACACAATCTGAGTAGCGATGCCGGTCGTTTTTCCCGAACTATCGGCCGCAGTGCCGTGGACCGCCGCCGCCGGGTGCGGGCTGGAGAACTGCGGCAGCGAACTCTGCCTTGAGTGACGCCCGGGTGGCTCGGGCATTGAACGAGGGGTTGCGCAGCCTCGATCCCGCTGACCAGAGGAATCTCTCTGCACTGATAACTTTTGAAAGGAAAATGCCCTTGTACTGAAAGTTGGTACCAGCCATTAACACATGTCCTTAATTACTGTGCAAAATTTCAGCCTAATCCGATAGTCCCTTCATAGTGGTTGCTAGGGAGTTTTGCTTCCTGTTTTTTGTTCCATTCATTGCACGGAGCTTGAATAGACCCTAAACCTTGAAGCCCCTTTTTCTCAGTAAATACTTTTCCAGAGTGTGTACAGCACTGTACTTTCTTTTCATAATTTAGATGGGTTAGGAAGGTCCATTTGTATTGAGTTATACATCATTTTAAAGCTTAGAGTCTGCTCTTTCAGAATCTGCCCCTGAAAATTCATGTCTGCCAACTGTTTGTTCGTTTTGTGGTGCAGGGTCACATATTTTCACCACTTACCCCTAACAATAATCAGTAAGAGATGAATACACAAACACACACATGCGCGCACATGCACGGGCACAAACACATTCACCGTCAAACGTATCAAATAACAGCACTATTATGCAAAACATAATCAACTGGCACTCTAGGATGTTTACATGCACAAATTTTATCATCCACCTGTACATAACTTACATACACATACTGTACATGCATGTGAATGCCCATATTAAAAAATACACCTTGAAACACATCAAATACCAGCATATTGGAACATAGTACTATTTATTAGAATCCAGTCACACTCTTCAATTTTTTCCAGCACAGTGTACATGACTTTACTGTAACCAGGAGGTAGTAGAAACGCTGAATCTACACAGAGGGAAACTCCAAACAAGATCCGCTCAACAGGTCCTTGATAAGATCAGGCATCTTATCGGTCTAAACCAAAGCCATTAGATTTAGAACGAAATTGTGTTGGGCTAGTTCATTTTATACAGGGGGAAAGTAATCCTTTTTCCTATAAATGTTTTAGCTCAAATTACCAATTTTTTTTAAATTTTCATGCAAACGCATCTTGAAATACAGTATGTCCCCCAAAAAAAAATTACAACGGGACCCTCCGCAATGATATCTTTAACAATAGTGAATCCAACTAAATACAAATTCAGGGTATGAAACTATAACTCATTGCCCACATCTTACAGGAAACCCCATTCGATTTGCTTCAGTGGTCAAAGAGAAATGAGGAATTTTGTAGAGGATGTTGGGAATCTCTTTTGTCCTAAGTTCTGTCAATTTTCTTGTCAAAAACCCATTTTTGTATCGTGTTACACAAAAGGAAAATATGCTAAAAACAGCATATCACAATTAACTTTTTTAAAGAATTGTGATGGGGACGACCAATGTTATGTCACATTATAAATGTACAATTGTACTTCTAATGAAATAAATCATAGAAAACCAAGGATTTACACAGAAATTAAAAAAATCTGTGCTGTACTGTTGTGTATACTGGAAAGTATCAATAGTTTTCAGCTAATAAATTCAACACAGAGAATGATTACATCGCTGTTCGATTTTGAAACAGGCTCACTGCATAATGCACATCCAGTACTTTCATGAAGGTGATGCACCTTTACAAATTGAAAGGGGGCGCACATGTCCATCCCCCATTTTTTCTTATTTCTTTTGTTTTAACAAAAAATGAAATGGGGGTGCGTGCCTGGTGCACACCCCTCGTGATCTGCCAGTGCACAAAGTTCTTGTTGAATGATGATGGGAAATGAATAACCGACAAAGCAACTACAGTCATATCTGTTACATGGGAGCAGTGATGAAACGAGAAATGACAGCCTCACACAAGAATACAGGAAATCTACCAAACCAAAATGTTGCGTGCCTTTTTATATCAAAGGACAATCGCTGATTGAATATTGAGAGTGAAGGTCAAAGTATATGATGCTATTCAAATGGCAATCACTGGCATTAGGAACATTGACCAGTAAGGAGTACACCTGAAGGAGACAAAAAAAGAAAAGATAGAAGAAGAAAAAATTACAGTGCACTCCTATTTGTATTATAACGAAATTCCAGTAAAGCAAAATTAAAATTCAGGCCGCAACATTATCTTCCCTATGTTATTTCATTGTTTAGAAATACTGCTGGTCCCGAGGACTGTGTTATAGACAATGGGAGTCCACTATGCAACAACTACAACCCATAATCCCTGAAATCAGCTCATAATGCTTGGAATCCTGTTCCTGAGATTAGGACTGCGGTTCTAAGCTTCCCCAAAACGTCTCAAGATGCCATGCAAGCTGCCTGGTAGTGTGCTCATTGTTGCCGTGGAACCTCGAGAGATGCCGTACTTTTCCAGCGAAGAGCCACGGGATTCTCTCGTCGAGGAGACTTAGGTGTACCTGCAAAGATTAGAGTATTTATCACCATGTCAGTGTCATTATTTACATTAAAAATGCCACATACAGCTGTAATCATGTAATCACTGGAAAAAAAAAATCAAATTTATAAGATATTTCGCATCTCACTTAAACAGTAAAATGAACCAGTCAACATTTTGTCTACTTTGACCAATATCTGAGTGAGCTCTTTCTGAGACTTTGAATGGTACCCCTACCATACAGCTTAAAAAATATCTCTACACAATCATAAAATCACCTTAAACAGTACATGTAGTCGTACCTTCATGTTGGAGACAGAAGTTGGAAGAAGCTTGACATCACAGGACTTCACACCAGAATTCACCCAGGAAGATGTGCATGTACACTTAGAGTGGGCCCCTACAACCAAAAAGGAAGCGGACAGCATGATGGACTCGTGGACCTCTTCTCGCATCAGCCACCTGCATTAACCATAGATTTTGACGAGAAAGACAATAGACCTACATGTAATTACAATGTATCACAATAGTTATAATCCACAGCAATAAAACTGAGGTGTGTAAAATTATGAAGTAGAAATTCTATGCAATAAATATTTTGTAGGTGTCAGTCATCCCTGCTAAATTTATAGAATATCAAAACTTCAAATATACAAGTCTATTTATTGTTCTTTCTTGTGTAATTGTCGTGACTACATACAGACACAGTGTACATACAGATAATTTCTAGTACCTTGTACATTAACTTGTCTACGGTGTCTACAAAGTACACATTGCAATGTGTACTTGGTAGACACCATAGACAAGTTAATGTTAATTTGAACACTTCGAGAACGAAAGCTGATGTTACAGCTACGTACATATAGTTTGCTTGATATGATTGATAATTCACGCTAGGATTGACAACTTTTCCAGATTGGAATACTCACACAACGTACAGTACCACCTGTTAAAACCACGCTAAATACCGATAAATGTGAGGAAAAATTCGCTTCTTGTTCTAATCACAGGTTCAAAATAAGCTTGCGTTTACAGCTAGGTAGGCCCTAGGCCTACCTTGAAAAAAAAAAATATGGACAAACATGCAAGGAAAGTTCGTTCATTATTTTCTGCAACTGTACAAGCGGGGAATGTTGAGTGAAGTACATGTAGAAAACAGCCACAATTTGTGCTGTGACAGTGTGAACCGAGTGTTACAACAACTCGATCGTTGTGGGGGAATTGCGTTTAGCTGAGGCAATTCTAAGTACCCAGAAAAGAAAAAAATAAGTCAAGGAGCCATTATGGGTTTGGAATAAATTTTTACACCCACAAATTTACTGAAAAACAACGTTTTAAAAGCACATAACCTATCGTATGTAATCAGCTCAAGATTCACGATCGCCGTGATCAGCTGTTCCTTCGTACAGGCTAACATGCTACAGGCACAATTTGCTGTTATTAGATTACTGACACAACAAATCGATCATTGTGGGGGAATTGCGTATAGTTGAGGTAACTTACATACTCATGAAGGATGATAAGTAAGCCAAGGAGCTGTAATTGATTTGACATCAGTTTTACATCAACAAATTTACGGAAATACGACGTTTGAAAAGCACAAAACCTACCGTAATCAGCTCAAGATTCGCGATTGCCGGGATCAGGTGTACGCACAACACGCACAACAGTACCAGCAGAATCGACAGTGAACAGGTAATGGTAGGGGTCCAACCCACCGACCGGGTCCATAACGACCGGCCGCGCATTATAATGGCATTGCGCGTACAGAAAGAAAATGTACGCATGGGACTACGCGCAACGGTGTTCGATTCTTCACTGGGCTACGCTACCGAGTAAAATGTGGCGAAAACAACTAAGTATTCCCTCTAAATTATCGAAATTTAGCAAAATCGAATAAGGTTTATCGTGTAACTACATATAACTAGGCCTACCTTTGCTGACTCGTTGTTAGATGTACAGGCGTATCCTTCCGTAATAAATTTGACGATTTTGACCGCAAAATTGTCACCGCCGCTTGTACGATCGTGCACAGTACGTTACACATACACCTGACATAAACATTTTGTCGCCCGCTTGCGCTACGACCGTACGAGTTGATGCAGAAACGAGAAATGAATACCGTGAAAAAACAAACCGACTCATCTAATTTATTTCAATTACGATGAAAAGTTTCCTAATGAAAATCAAGTCAAATTCATCAAACAGTCCTTCAAAAGTAATATCGAAGGATTCAAAATATATTCAAATATTATTGGGGAAAAAATTACGACTAGAAAAAAACAGCAGCTTGTCGAAAAAACGCGTTTAAGTACGCTTTATACGTATTGTCAATAGAGGGCGGGGTGGTCGGTCGATATGAGCCGGGCAACTGAGTGCGGAAAAAATGACACCCCACGCGTTCGAAGCCGCCATCTAGAGCGCGTACCTCAGATCGCATTTTCAGTGCGCGCTTGTGAATCCGGAGTATTTTCTCCACACGTGAGTAAAATTTCAGGCAAATTGTGAGATTTTTCACGTTTCTATTGATAGAAAAACGTTAGGTGTCCGATATTATGGACACCCAACCATACTCCTTGATGCCGTGATTTCAGCTTGATCCTTCTTCGAAATTGCATGATGATAAATGTGACCTTCTTTTCCTCTTGTGTGTTGATTTTAAGGCTTCTAATTTCTACCTCAACTTGCTAAAAAACAGTCTAGCAAAGCGGAAAAATGTCACATTTCCGTACTGAACAGCAGTCACGATACGTGTGTTGCATGCAGTAAGCCTACACTAGCACTACAAATACACACGTACACCGCGGCCGCTGCTGTTATGCAGCAATCCCCATAGTATAACACGTAGATGGCTTGTAAACAAGGGTCTCCGGCGCGCGCGCGCAGTTGACCAATCGCGCGCGAACAACGCGTATTTCGATCTGGTGTCTTGGTAACGAGGCTGTTTACGCGTCTGGGAGACAAATGTGGGTACTAGGGTTCAACGCAGAATTTCTTAGACACGATAGCCAAAAGAACAGTCATTTTCGACGTAAACGAAGGGGATTTGGTCTTCAGACGTAAGATTTTTGTCAACTTTTGAGACTGACATCCCACCTTTCTCTTCAAAATTTCACATTTTGTAGATTGTATTTCGAAATATTGTTGATATCATCAGAAACTAGAACATTTCCCGTACAACATGATACCAAAATGTCAAGTTGGTCCCTGAGAACCTAAAGGTCTTTTTTTTTTTTTTTTTTTACAAAAAGACCTTTAGGTACCCCAAAAAAGACCATCCCCCAAAAAGGACTTTTAAGTCCCCCAAAATAGACCTTTGAGTACCTGAAGCGCAAACTCAGATGAGGGACCTAACGGTCCCTTTTGGGGTACACAGAGGTCTTTTTTGGGGTACCTAAAGGTCTTTTTACAAAAAAAGACCTTTAGGTACCCCAAAAAAGACCATCCCCCAAAAAGGACTTTTAAGTCCCCCAAAATAGACCTTTGAGTACCTGAAGCGCAAACTCAGATGAGGGATCAAATGGTCCTTTTTGGGGTACGCAGAGGTCTTTTTTGGGGTACCTAAAGGTCTCTTTTTTTCAGGTACTCAAAGGTCTATTTTGGGGGACTTAAAAGTCCTTTTTGGGGGATGGTCTTTTTTGGGGTACCTAAAGGTCTTTTTACAAAAAGACCTTTAGGTACCCCAAAAAAGACCATCCCCCAAAAAGGACTTTTAAGTCCCCCAAAATAGACCTTTGAGTACCTGAAGCGCAAACTCAGATGAGGGACCAAACGGTCCCTTTTGGGGTACGCAGAGGTCTTTTTTGCTAACCCTACTATTTTCTTAGAAAAATCGTTATTACTTTCTTATTTCTTACTTTTTTGAGCTGAAATTGATATAATATACGATTTAATTATAACCGATCGATCCTATACCATTTTTTGTGAAATTTTTCTGCAGACGAGAAATATAGGGCGTTTCCAAGATATTATAGGTACCCGGGGGTCCTTTATTTGGTTACCATGGTTACGGTTCCAACTCAACTTAGTTAGGGTTTTTGAATTGTACCTTATTTAGCTAGTACTTAACCCCATGACCTTTGACCTGCAGCCCCTGCAGGTCAAAGTTCAATGTTCAATCCTAACCAAAAAATGCAGTTGGGTTGTATGCAGGATAAAAGTATAAGGTGCCTGTTCTAGGGCTGAAAATAGCACATTTTATTTTCAGAGAAAAAAATTTAAAACAATGCTGGGCAGAAAGCCCATACCATTTTCTATAACATATCCAAAAATTAGCTCAAACGGACTATTTTTAACGAAAATATGGCAATTTTTTGGACAAAAGTGGTGTTGCGTCTTTTAATTTTTCCAAATTAGGCTCTTCTTGCATCACTGATAAAATCCTTTTTCGTAGACGTAATGATTTTTTTTTTCATCTAAAATAAGCCTTAAGACTTGTTCTACACTATATTAAAAAAGAAAATTTCTATCTCCCAAGAAAAAGTTGAAAATTTTTAACCCTAATTAGGTAAGGGTTAGAAAAATTCAAGAAAAATCACCATGGCACAACTTTCGCCGCAGATGGCGCTCTGCTCCCAAAGACTTGGTTACTTGGTTACTTGATTACATCAAAGAGGGGCACAACAGCCCAAATTTATTATTACAAACATTATAAAACATATTGTATGATGTATATGAAACAACTGCAAAAATGTATTCAGAGTGTGAAGAAATCACTGATTTGCAAAAAAAAACAACAAAACAAAAACCATTGTAGAAGGTGCACAGTGTAGTCTCGTCATTAATGACAGGAGTCTTAGTGTTATGCCTTCGATAACACGTGTTATTTTCTTTGTATTTCATTGTTTTTAATTGCGTAATAACACCATTGAATATCATTGAATCTGATTCTTCTTTTGTGATGACCTTGTTTCATGTGTAAAGACTGTTTGTACCAAATTTTAGCTTCATTGGATGTTTGGCTGATAGCGTTGTCAAGGAGTTAATGGGTGATTGCAATGCAGAATATGTGTCTTATGTTTGAAGTGAGTGCTGAACTTTGACCTTCGTTTTCTCCATTTTTGGTTTTTACGACATTCAACATATTAGAAGACCATAACTTAAGCAAAAGCTGCTTTCTTAGCTAGTTAATGCTGGCGAAAATGAAATGCCGTTGCTAGGGCTTTCGCTATTTTGAGTGCTGATTGGCTGCCTTCCGAGCTCGCCTTGCAAGGATCAGCTGGCGTGCGAAATGTAATGTTGCCAGTTTAACATATAGTAGATTGATGTTATAATAATTACAATATCAATGCATTTAGCAGTTTTAAATGACTTTAAATAAATAATTTACCATTAAAAAGTTATTATAACGACAAATTTACATTCACAACTTGGAATTTGAGGAGTTTTGACCGTGAAGAAAAATTGTACTTTTGTCTTTTGTCCGCCATCTTCATTTCCGCACCACACCGAACTAACGCATTATATACACATAATACATGTTACATACTTTTAGCTAGTGTACCTGGATTTTTGACATCTTGTTTTGATAGATCGTGCCCTAACCCTAGCATTTCCGTTGATATTACTAATTTAGATTATATTGCACGTAAGTCATCTCTTAATCTACGTGTAATTAGACACAATCTGAGTAGCGATGCCGGTCGTTTTCCCGAACTATCGGCCGCAGTGCCGTGGACCGCCGTCGCCGGGTGCGGGCTGGAGAACTGCGGCAGCGAACTCTGCCTTGAGTGACGCCCGGGTGGCTCGGACATTGAACGAGGGGTTGCGCAGTCTCGATCCCGCTGACCAGAGGAATCTCTCTGCACTGATAACTTTTGAAAGGAAAATGCCCTTGTACTGAAAGTTGGTACCAGCCATTAACAGCATGTCCTTAACTACTGTGCAAAATTTCAGCCTAATCCGATAATCCCTTCATAGTGGTTGCTAGGGAGTTTTGCTTCCTGTTTTTTGTTCCATTCATTGCACGGAGCTTGAATAGACCCTAACCTTTGAAGCCCCTTTTTCTCAGTAAATACTTTTCCAGAGTGTGTACAGCACTGTACTTTCTTTTCATTATTTAGATGGGTTAGGAAGGTCCATTTGTATTGAGTTACACATTATTTTAAAGCTTAGAGTCTGCTCTTTCAGAATCTGCCCCTGAAAATTCATGTCTGCCGACTTTTTGTTCGTTTTGTGGTGCAGGGTCACATATTTTCACCACTCGCCCCTTACAATAATCAGTAAGAGATGAATACACAAACACACACATGTACCAACACACACATGCGCGCACATGCACGGGCACAAACACATTCACTGTCAAACGTATCAAATAACAGCACTATTATGCAAAGCATAATCAACTGGCACTCTAGGATGTTTACATGCACAAATTTTATCATCCACCTGTACATAACTTACATACACATACTGTACATGCATGTGAATGCCCATATTAAAAAATACACCTTGAAACACATCAAATACCAGCATATTGGAACATAGTACTATTTATTAGAATCCAGTCACACTCTTCAATTTTTTCCAGCACAGTGTACATGACTTTACTGTAACCAGGAGGTAGTAGAAACGCTGAATCTACACAGAGGGAAACTCCAAACAAGATCCGCTTAACAGGTCCTTGATAAGATCAGGCATCTTATCGGTCTAAACCATAGCCATTGAATTTAGAACAAAATTCTGTTGGGCTAGTTCATTTTATACAGGGGGAAAGTAATCCTTTTTCCTATAAATATTTTAGCCCAAATTACCAAATTTTTGTAAATTTTCATGCAAACGAATCTTGAAATACAGTATGTCCCCCAAAAAAATTACAACGGGACCCCCCGCAATGATTAGCTGGACACCATACACTTAGTGTTGTTCATGTAAATAGTCCTACAAAGTGTACATGTTGCTAAATTGCATTCCAAGTGGCAAAACCAGCCAGTAACCTGCATACTTCTCAGTTTCCAGAGTGTATTAAAATACCGGTACAATAGAGACAATTTAAAACAATAAAAAACAATATATAAATGACGCAAAGGTCTGAGTGCGTCAGTCGGAATTGTGTGCAAAAGGTAACTATGGAATGCTTAACCCACGAGGCGAAGCCGAGTGGGTTTAGGCTAAATTCCATAGTTACCGCATGCACACTATATTCAGACTGACGCACGAAAAGACATATGCGTCATCTGATTTATAGAATGGGTAATTTTCTTGTCAAAAACCCATTTTTCTATCGTGTTACCCGATGACAAAATTACTGGATGTATTTCCTTTTGGCTTGCCGTAAACGGGCATGCATACCTGTGCTTACCGTTTTTACTGGATGCATGGCCAGCCATGCATCAGTTTTTACTGGATGCATGGCCAAGCTGAGTGCGCGAACCTTTGTTACAAGTACGCGTACTCTTGCTAAGTGCGCGATAACATGTTTACCACTGTGACTCGGTGTGCATAAAACACGAAAGGAAAATATGCTAAAAACAGCATATCACAAATAACTTTTTATAAAGAATTGTCATGTGGACGACCAATGTTATGTCACATTATAAATGTACAATTGTACTTTTAATGAAATAAATCATAGAAAACCAAGGATTTACACAGAAATTAAAAAAATCTGTGCTGTACTGTTGTGTATACTGGAAAGTATCAATAGTTTTCAGCTAATAAATTCAACACAGAGAATGATTACATCGCTGTTCGATTTTGAAACAGGCTCACTGCATGATGCACATTCAGTACTTTCATGAAGGTGATGCACCTTTACAAATTGAAAGGGGGCGCACATGTCCATCCCCCATTTGTTCTTATTTCTTTTGTTTTAACAAAAAATGAAATGGGGGTGCGTGCCTGGTGCACACCCCTCGGGATCTGCCAGTGCACAAAGTTCTTGTTGAATGATGATGGGAAATGAATAACCGACAAAGCAACTACAGTCATGTCTGTTACATGGGAGCAGTGATGAAACAAGAAATGACACCCTCACACAAGAATACAGGAAATCTACCAAACCAAAATGTTGCGTGCCTTTTTATATCAAAGGACAATCGCTGATTGAATATTGAGAGTGAAGGTCAAGGTATATGATGCTATTCAAATGGCAATCACTGGCATTAGGAACATTGACCAGTAAGGAGTACACTTGAAGGAGACAAAAAAAGAAAAGATAGAAGAAGAAAAAATTACAGTGCACTCCTATTTGTATTATAACGAAATTCCAGTAAAGCAAAATTAAAATTCAGGCCGCAACATTATCTTCCCTATGTTATTTCATTGTTTAGAAATACTGCTGGTCCCGAGGACTTTGTTATAGACAATGGGAGTCCACTATGCAACAACTACAACCCATAATCCCTGAAATCAGCTCATAATGCTTGGAATCCTGTTCCTGAGATTAGGACTGCGGTTCTAAGCTTCCCCAAAACGTCTCAAGATGCCATGCAAGCTGCCTGGTAGTGTGCTCATTGTTGCCGTGGAACCTCGAGAGATGCCGTACTTTTCCAGCGAAGAGCCACAGGATTCTCTCGTCGAGGAGACTTAGGTGTACCTGCAAAGATTAGAGTATTTATCACCATGTCAGTGTCATTATTTACATTAAAAATGCCACATACAGCTGTAATCATGTATCCACTGGAAAAAAAAAAATCAAATTTATGAGATATTTCGCATCTCACTTAAACAGCAAAATGAACCAGTCAACATTTTGTCCACTTTGACCAATATCTGCGTGAGATCTTTCTGAGACTTTGAATGTAAGAAAAAAAAATGTAGGGTTGGGGGTACCACCTATTGTCACCCTAAGGATCTGTAGCTTGTTTATCCTAAAAATATAGCACAAATTTGCCTAATTCTTACCTCAAATACGCCATAAATACTGCAATTTTGAATGTCGTGACCATCTCGTTATGAATCTCCGTTTTAAGATAGCGCAATTTTAGTGCGTGCGTTCTGTTTTCTTCGCGCAGTTAAAAAGGGTACCTTGCGATCGGCACCCCTCCCCTCCATAGGTAATACACGTGAATTTCACAGCATAGGTAATACACGTGAATTTCACGGCATAGGTAATACACGTAAATTTCACAGCCATGCGTCGTTGCTGAGGGGATGTGTAATTTTTCGCTTGGTTTGTTAGTTTGTTTTTGACTTTGATTATCGTTTCTTCGTTTTTATTGTCTGTATAGCTAATGACACTTAATCCCGCGTGAACCTTTTCGTTCTATACGTAAACAGCCATGATATGCAGGGTGCCGATGGAAAGGTACCCTGCCGATAGGTGGTACCCCTACCATACAGCTTAAAAAATATCTCTACACAATCATAAAATCACCTTAAACAGTACATGTAGTCGTACCTTCATGTTGGAGACAGAAGTTGGAAGAAGCTCGACATCACAGGACTTCACACCAGACTTCACCCAGGAAGATGTGCATGTACACTTAGAGTGGGCCCCTACAACGAAACAGGAAGCGGACAGCATGATGGACCCCTGGACCTCTTCTCGCATCGGCCACCTGCATTAACCATAGATTTTGACGAGAAAGACAATACATGTAATTACAACTCATCACAATAGTGATAATCCACAGCAATAAAACTGAGGTGTGTAAAATTATGAAGTAGAAATTCTATGCAATAAATATTTTGTAGGTGTCAGTCATCCCTGCTATTGAAAGTGCTAAATTTATAGAATATCAAAACTTCAAATATACGAGTCTATTTATTGTTCTTTCTTGTGTAATTGTCGTGACTACATTCGACACAGTGTATACAGATAATTTCTAGTAGGTTGCCTACCTTGTACATTAACTTGTCTACGGTGTCTACAAAGTACACATTGCAATGTGTAGACACCATAGACAAGTTAATGTTAATTTGAACACTTCGAGAACGAAAGCTGATGTTACTACAGCTACGTACATATAGTTTGCTTGATATGATTGATAATTCACGCTAGGATTGACAACTTTTCCAGATTGGAATACTCACACGACGTACAGTACCACCTGTTAAAACCACACTAAATACCAATATTACGATAAATGTGAGGAAAAATTCGCTTCTTGTTCTAATCATAGGTTCAAAATAAGCTTGCGTTTACAGGTAGGCCCTACCTTGAAAGAAAATATGGACAAACATGCAAGGAAAGTTCGTTCATTATTTTCTGCAACTGTACAAGCGGGGAATGTTGAGTGAAGTACATGTAGAAAACAGCCACAATTTGTGCTGTGACAGTGTGAGTGTTACAACAAATCGATCGTTGTGGGGGAATTGCGTTTAGCTGAGGCAATTCTAAGTACCCAGAAAAGAAAAAAAATAAGTCAAGGAGCCATTATGGGTTTGGAATAAATTTTTACACCCACACATTTACTGAAAAACAAAGTTTTAAAAGCACATAACCTATCGTAATCAGCTCAAGATTCACGATCGCCGTGATCAGCTGTTCCTTCGTACAGACTAACATGCTACAGGCACAATTTGCTGTTATTAGATTACTGACACAACAAATCGATCATTGTGGGGGAATTGCGTATAGTTGAGGTAACTTACATACTCATGAAGGATGATAAGTAAGCAAAGGAGCTGTAATTGATTTGACATCATTTTTACATCAACAAATTTACGGAAATACGACGTTTGAAAAGCACAAAACCTACCGTAATCAGCTCAAGATTCGCGATTGCCGTGATCAGGTGTACGCACAACACGCACAACAGTACCAGCAGAATCGACAGTGAACAGGTACTCCTTGATGCCGTGATTTCAGCTTGATCCTTCTTCGAAATTGCATGATGATAAATGTGACCTTCTTTTCCTCTTGTGTGTTGATTTTAAGGCTTCCAATTTCTACCTCAACTTGCTAAAAAACAGTCTAACAAAGCGGAAAAATGTCACATTTCCGTACTGAACAGCAGTCACGATACGTGTGTTGCATGCGGTAAGCCTACACTAGCACTACACACACCGCGGCCGCTGCTGTTATGCAGCAATCCCCATATAGTATAACACGTAGATGGCTTGTAAACAAGGGTCTCCGGCGCGCGCGCGCAGTTGACCAATCGCGCGCGAACAACGCGTATTTCGATCTGGTGTCTTGGTAACGAGGCTGTTTACGCGTCTGGGAGACAATGTGTGTACTATTAGGGTTCAACGCAGAATTTCTTAGACACGATCGCCAAAAGAACTACAGTCATTTTCGCCGTAAACGAAGGGGATTTGGTCTTCGATCAGACGTAAGTTTTTGTCAACTTTAGAGACATCCGACCTTTCTCTTCAAAATTTCACATTTTGTAGATTGTTTTTCGAAATATTGTTGATATCATCAGAAACTAGAACATTTCCCGTACAACATGATACCAAAATGTCAAGTTGGTCCCTGAGTACCTAAAGGTCTTTTTTTTTTTTTTTTTTAACAAAAAGACCTTTAGGTACCCCAAAAAAGACCATCCCCCAAAAAGGACTTTTAAGTCCCCCAAAATAGACCTTTGAGTACCTGAAGCGCAAACTCAGATGAGGGACCAAGCGGTCCCTTTTGGGGTACGCAGAGGTCTTTTTTGGGGTACCTAAAGGTCTTTTTTTTTCAGGTTCTCAGAGGTCTATTTTGGGGGACTTAAAAGTCCTTTTTGGGGGATGGTCTTTTTTGGGGTACCTAAAGGTCTTTTTACAAAAAGACCTTTAGGTACCCCAAAAAAGACCATCCCCCAAAAAGGACTTTTAAGTCCCCCAAAATAGACCTTTGAGTACCTGAAGCGCAAACTCAGATGAGGGACCAAACGGTCCCTTTTGGGGTACGCAGAGGTCTTTTTTGCTAACCCTACTATTTTCTTAGAAAAATCGTTATTACTTTCTTATTTCTTACTTTTTTGAGCTGAAATTGATATAATATACGATTTAATTATAACCGATCGATCCTATACCATTTTTTGTGAAATTTTTCTGCAGACGAGAAATATAGGGCGTTTCCAAGATATTATAGGTACCCGGGGGTCCTTTATTTGGTTACCATGGTTACGGTTCCAACTCAACTTAGTTAGGGTTTTTGAATTGTACCTTATTTAGCTAGTACTTAACCCCATGACCTTTGACCTCTAACCCCTGCAGGTCAAAGTTCAATGTTCAATCCTAACCAAAAAATGCAGTTGGGTTGTACGCAGGATAGAAGTAAGGTGCCTGTTCTAGGGCTGAAAATAGCACATTTTATTTTCAGAGAAGAAAAATTAAAACAATGCTGGGCAGAAAGCCCATACCATTTTCTATAACATATCCAAAAATTAGCTCAAACGGACTATTTTTAATGAAAATATGGCAATTTTTTGGACAAAATTGGTGTTGCGTCTTTTAATTTTTCCAAATTAGGCTCTTCTTGCATCACTGATAAAATCCTTTTTCGTAGACGTAATGATTTTTTTTTTTCATCTAAAATAAGCCTTAAGACTTGTTCTACACTATATTAAAAAAGAAAATTTCTATCTCCCAAGAAAAAGTTGAAAATTTTTAACCCTAATTAGGTAAGGGTTAGAAAAATTCAAGAAAAATCACCATGGCACAACTTTCGCCGCAGATGGCGCTCTGCTCCCAAAGACTTGGTTACTTGGTTACATCAAAGAGGAGCACAACAGCCCAAATTTATTATTACAAACATTATAAAACATATTGTATGATGTATGAAACAACTGCAAAAATGTATTCAGAGTGTGAAGAAATCACTGATTTGCAAAAAAAAACAAAACAAAACAAAACAAAAACCATTGTAGAAGGTACACAGTGTAGTCTCGTCATTAATGACAGGAGTCTTAGTGTTGTGCCTTCGATAACACGTGTTATTTTCTTTGTATTTCATTGTTTTTAATTGCATAATAACACCATTGAATATCATTGAATCTGATTTTTCTTTTGTGATGACCTTGTTTCATGTGTAAAGACTGTTTGTGCCAAATTTTAGCTTCATTGGATGTTTGGCTGATAGCGTTGTCAAGGAGTTAATGGGTGATTGCAGAATGTGTCTTATGTTTGAAGTGAGTGCTGAACTTTGACCTTCGTTTTCTCCATTTTTGGTTTTTACGACATTCAACATATTAAAAGACCATAACTTAAGCAAAAGCTGCTTTCTTAGCTAGTTAATGCTGGCGAAAATGAAATGCCGTTGCTAGGGCTTTCGCTATTTTGAGTGCTGATTGGCTGCCTTCCGAGCTCGCCTTGCAAGGATCAGCTGGCGTGCGAAATGAAATGTTGCCAGTTTAACATGTAGTAGATTGATGTTATAATAATTACAATATCAATGCATTTAGCAGTTTTAAATGACTTTAAATAAATAATTTACCATTAAAAAGTTATTATAACGACAAATTTACATTCACAACTTGGAATTTGAGGAGTTTTGACCGTGAAGAAAAATTGTACTTTTGTCTTTTGTCCGCCATCTTCATTAACTAACGCATAACATACACATAATACATGTTACATACTTTTAGCTAGTGTACCTGGATTTTGACGTCTTGTTTTGATAGATCGTGCCCTAACCCTAGCATTTCCGTTGATATTACTAATTTAGATTATATTGCACGTAAGTCATCTCTTAATCTACGTGTAATTAGACACAATCTGAGTAGCGATGCCGGTCGTTTTCCCGAACTATTGGCCGCAGTGCCGTGGACCGCCGCCGCCGGGTGCGGGCTGGAGAATTGCAGCAGCGAACTCTGCCTTCAGTGACGCCCGGGTGGCTCGGGCATTGAACGAGGGGCTGCGCAGCCTCGATCCCGCTGACCAGAGGAATCTCTCTGCACTGATAACTTTTGAAAGGAAAATGCCCTTGTACTGAAAGTTGGTACCAGCCATTAACAGCATGTCCTTAATTACTGTGCAAAATTTCAGCCTAATCCGATAATCCCTTCATAGTGGTTGCTAGGGAGTTTTGCTTCCTGTTTTTTGTTCCATTGATTGCACGGAGCTTGAATAGACCCTAACCTTTGAAGCCCCTTTTTCTCAGTAAATACTTTTCCAGAGTGTGTACAGCACTGTACTTTCTTTTCATTATTTAGATGGGTTAGGAAGGTCCATTTGTATTGAGTTATACATTATTTTAAAGCTTAGAGTCTGCTCTTTCATAATCTGCCCCTGAAAATTCATGTCTGCCGACTTTTTGTTCGTTTTGTGGTGCAGGGTCACATATTTTCACCACTCGCCCCTAACAATAATCAGTAAGAGATGAATACACAAACACACACATGTACCAACACACACATGCGCGCACATGCACGGGCACAAACACATTCACTGTCAAACGTATCAAATAACAGCACTATTATGCAAAGCATAACTGGCACTCTAGGATGTTTACATGCACAAATTTTATCATCCACCTGTACATAACTTACATACACATACTGTACATGCATGTGAATGCCCATATTAAAAAATACACCTTGAAACACATCAAATACCAGCATATTGGAACATAGTACTATTTATTAGAATCCAGTCACACTCTTCAATTTTTTCCAGCACAGTGTACATGACTTTACTGTAACCAGGAGGTAGTAGAAACGCTGAATCTACACAGAGGGAAACTCCAAACAAAATCCGCTAAACAGGTCCTTGATAAGATCAGGCATCTTATCGGTCTAAACCATAGCCATTGAATTTAGAACAAAATTCTGTTGGGCTAGTTTATTTTATACAGGGGGAAAGTAATCCTTTTTCCTATAAATGTTTTAGCTCAAATTACCAAATTTTTGTAAATTTTCATGCAAACGAATCTTGAAATATAGTATGTCCCCCCAAAAAAAAATTACAACGGGACCCCCCGCAATGATTAGCTGGACACCATACACTAGTGTTGTTCATGTAAATAGTCCTACAAAGTGTACATGTTGCTAAATTGCATTCCAAGTGGCAAAACCAGCCAGTAACCTGCATACTTCTCAGTTTCCAGAGTGTATTAAAATACCGGTACAATAGAGACAATTAAAAACAATAAAAAAAAAATATATATAAATGACGCACAGGTCTGAGTGCGTCAGTCGGAATTGTGTGCATAAGGTAACTATGGAATGCTTAACCCACGAGGCGAAGCCGAGTGGGTTTAGGCTAAATTCCATAGTTAACGCATGCACACTATATTCAGACTGACGCACGAAAAGACATGTGCGTCATCTGATTTATAGAATGGGTAATTTTCTTGTCAAAAAACCCATTTTTCTATCGTGTTACCCGATGACAATATTACTGGATGTATTTCCTTTTGGCTTGCCGTAAACGGGCATGCATACCTGTGCTTACCGTTTTTACTGGATGCATGGCCAGCCATGCATCAGTTTTTACTGGATGCATGGCCAAGCTGAGTGCGCGAACCTTTGTTACAAGTACGCGTACTCTTGATATGTGCGCGATAACATGTTTACCACTGTGACTCGGCGTGAATAAAACACGAAAGGAAAATATGCTAAAAACAGCATATCACAATTAACTTTTTTTAAAGAATTGTCATGGGGACGACCAATGTTATGTCACATTATAAATGTACAATTGTACTTTTAATGAAATAAATCATAGAAAACCAAGGATTTACACAGAAATTAAAAAAATCTGTGCTGTACTGTTGTGTATACTGGAAAGTATCAATAGTTTTCAGCTAATAAATTCAACACAGAGAATGATTACATCGCTGTTCGATTTTGAAACAGGCTCACTGCATAATGCACATCCAGTACTTTCATGAAGGTGATGCACCTTTACAAATTGAAAGGGGGCGCACATGTCCATCCCCCATTTTTTCTATTTCTTTTGTTTTAACAAAAAATAAAATGGGGGTGCGTGCCTGGTGCACACCCCTCGGGATCTGCCAGTGCACAAAGTTCTTGTTGAATGATGATGGGAAATGAATAACCGACAAAGCAACTACAGTCATGTCTGTTACATGGGAGCAGTGATGAAACAAGAAATGACAGCCTCACACAAGAATACAGGAAATCTACCAAACCAAAATGTTGCGTGCCTTTTTATATCAAAGGACAATCGCTGATTGAATATTGAGAGTGAAGGTCAAGGTATATGATGCTATTCAAATGGCAATCACTGGCATTAGGAACATTGACCAGTAAGGAGTACACCTGAAGGAGACAAAAAAAGAAAAGATAGAAGAAGAAAAAATTACAGTGCACTCCTATTTGTATTATAACGAAATTCCAGTAAAGCAAAATAAAAATTCAGGCCGCAACATTATCTTCCCTATGTTATTTCATTGTTTAGAAATACTGCTGGTCCCGAGGACTTTGTTATAGACAATGGGAGTCCACTATGCAACAACTACAACCCATAATCCCTGAAATCAGCTCATAATGCTTGGAATCCTGTTCCTGAGATTAGGACTGCGGTTCTAAGCTTCCCCAAAACGTCTCAAGATGCCATGCAAGCTGCCTGGTAGTGTGCTCATTGTTGCCGTGGAACCTCGAGAGATGCCGTACTTTTCCAGCGAAGAGCCACGGGATTCTCTTGTCGAGGAAATTTAGGTGTACCTGCAAAGATTAGAGTATTTATCACCATGTCAGTGTCGTTATTTACATTAAAATGCCACATACAGCTGTAATCATGTATCCACTGGAAAAAAAAAATCAAATTTATGAGATATTTCGCATCTCACTTAAACAGCAAAATGAACCAGTCAACATTTTGTCTACTTTGACCAATATCTGAGTGAGCTCATTCTGAGACTTTGAAAGTAAGAAGAAAAAATGTAGGGTTGGGGGTACCACCTATTGTCACCCTAAGGATCTGTAGCTTGTTTATCCTAAAGATATAACACAAATTTGCCTAATTCTTACCTCAAATACGCCATAAATACTGCAGTTTTGAATGTCGTGACCATATCGTTATGAATCTCCGTTTGAAGCTGAGGCAATTTTAAGTACCCAGAAAAGAAAAAAAAAATAAGTCAAGGAGCCATTATGGGTTTGGAATAATTTTTTTACACCCACAAATTTACAGAAAAACAAAGTTTTAAAAGCACATAACCTATCGTAATCAGCTCAAGATTCACGATCGCCGTGATCAGCTGTTCCTTCGTACAGACTAACATTTTCAGTACTGACACAACAAATCGATCATTGTGGGGAAATTGCGTATAGTTGAGGTAACTTAGATACTCATGAAGGATGATAAGTAAGCCAAGGAGCTGTAATTGATTTGACATCATTTGTACATCAACAAATTTAAGGAAATACGACGTTTGAAAAGCACAAAACCTACCGTAATCAGCTCAAGATTCGCGATTGCCGTGATCAGGTGTACGCACAACACGCACAACAGTACCAGCAGAATCGACAGTGAACAGGTACTCCTTGATGCCGTGATTTCAGCTTGATCCTTCTTCGAAATTGCATGATGATAAATGTGACCTTCTTTTCCTCTTATGTGTTGATTTTAAGGCTTCCAATTTCTACCTCAACTTGCTAAAAAACAGTCTAACAAAGCGGAAAAATGTCACATTTCCGTACTGAACAGCAGTCACGATACGTGTGTTGCATGCGGTAAGCCTACACTACCACTACACACACCGCGCGGCGGCCGCTGCTGTTATGCAGCAATCCCCATAGTATAACACGTAGATGGCTTGTAAACAAGGGTCTCCGGGGCAGTTGACCAATCGTGAACGCGTATTTCGATCACGTGTACGCCATGACAATGTGTACTAGGGTTCAACGCAGAATTTCTTACACACGATCGCTAAAAGAACAGTCATTTTCGCCGTAAACGAAGGCGATTTGGTCCTCAGACGTAAGATTTTGTCAACTTTTGAGACTGATATCCCACCTTTCTCTTCAAAATTTCACATTTTGTAGATTCTATTTCGAAATGTTGTTGATATCATCAGAAACTAGAACATTTCCCGTACAACATGATACCAAAATGTCAAGTTGGTCCCTGAGGTCACTTTTTGACCTTTTTCGGGCTGTCGTGCGTAATCACTTTGCCGAGAAGTGTCGGGTTTTGGCAGAGGCCGGGTCTCATATACACTATTTCGGGGCCAGTTCTGAAAATTTCTAAAAACGAGGTTTACGAAGAAAATCTGCTGTCATTTTTTCACTATTCATTTTCTGGAAATGCCCAGCACATATGATAGAGAAGGGAAATTTCCGCATTGAATCCAAGAATTTTCTTTTTTCTAAATTGATTCCTTATCGAGATATTTATGATTGAAAATGCCCTTAAAAAGCGAAAATTATAAAAAAAAATGATTTTTTAGTTTTTTTGCTCTCTTTTTTCTGTTTGATAGAATTTATTTTAATCCTTTTGTGTGATTATTCTTTGGATAGAACTGTACATATTTGCCAAAAAACAATTTTGGATTCTCACACCGATTTTTAAGAATTTAAGAAAAAATACAAAGGTACAATAAAGTCCTTTTTCGGGTACATGGTCTTTTTAAGGGTACTTAAAAGTCCTTTTACGGGGACTCAAAGGTCCTATGTACCCGAAAAAAGACTGTCCCCCAAAAAGGACTCATGTACCTGAAAAAAGACCTTTCGGTACCCCAAAAAAGACCATCCCCCTAAAAGGACTTTTAAGTCCCCCAAAATAGACCTTTGAGTACCTGAAAAAAGACCAAGTACCCCGAAAAAGGACTCCCGTCGACCCGAAAAAAGACCTTTATGTACCCCACAAAGGACCTTTAGGTCCCCCAAAAAGGACATGTAACCCAAAAAGGACCTTTATGTAACCCAAAAAGGACCGTTATGTCCCCCAAAAAGGACCATCCCCCAAAAAGGACAGGTACATAATGGTCTTTTATGGGGGCCGTCTTTTTTGGGGTACATAAAGGTCTTTTTCGGGGGTTACGGAGGTCCTTTTTTATTTGAAATCTAGCCCTAACCCTAACCCTAACCCTAACCCTAACCCTAACCCTAACCCTAACCCTAACCCTAACCCTAACCCTAACCCTAACCCTAACCCTAACCCTAACCCTAACCCTAACCCTAACCCTAACCCTAACCCCTAACCCCTAACCCTAACCCTAACCCTAAACCCTAACCCTAAACCCTAACCCTAACCCTAACCCTAACCCTAACCCTAACCCTAACCCAAACCCTAACCCCTAACCCCTAACCCCTAACCCTAACCCTAACCCTAACCCTAACCCCTAACCCCTAACCCTAACCCTAACCCCTAACCCCTAACCCTAACCCCTAACCCCTAACCCTAACCCCTAACCCTAACCCTAACCCTCTAACCCTAACCCTAACCCTAACCCTAAACCCTAACCCTAAACCCTAACCCTAACCCTAATTACCCCACACTCTCAAACCCTAGTAACCCCTTATTCAAAACCCTAATAACCCAACCCTCAAAACCCTAATACCCCGAACAAATTCAAAACCCTCAAAACCTTTACTCTCAAAACCATAATAACCCCGACTCTGAAAACCCTATTAACCCCAACAAATTCAAAACCATAAAAAATTTTACCCTCAAAACCTTAATAACCCCGACCCTGAAAACTCTAATAACCCCGAACAAATTCAAAACCCTCAAAACCTATACCACAATGCCCTAATAACCCTAACTCTAAAACCCTAGTAACCCCATATTCAAAACCTTAATAACCCCAACCCTCAAAACCCTAATACCCAAAAAATTCAAAACCCTAAAAACCGTTACCCTTAAAACCCTAATAACCCCAATAAATTCAAAACCCTAAAAACCTGTACCCTCAAAACCCTAATAACCACTCAATCTAAAACCCTAGTAACCCCATATTCAAAACCCTAATAACCTCAACCCTCAAAACCCTAATACCCCGAACAAATTGAAAACCCTAAAAACCTTTACCCTCAAAACCCTAATAACCCCGACCCTGAAAACACTAATAACCCCAACAAATTCAAAACCCTTAAAAACCTATACCCTCAAAACCCTAATAACCCCTCAATCTAAAACCCTAGTAACCCCATATTCAAACCCTAATAACCCCAACCCTCAAATCCTTAATACTTCGAACAAATTCAAAACCATAAAAACATTTGCCATCAAAACCCTAATCACCCCACACTCTAAAACCCTAGTAACCCCTTATTCAAAATCCTAATAACCCCAACCCTCAAAACCCTAATACCCGAAAAAATTCAAAACCCTCAAAACCTATACCCTCAAAACCCTAATAACCCCGCACTCTAAAACCCTAGTAACCCCATATTCAAGACCCTAATAACCCCAACCCTGAAAACCCTAATAATCCCGAACAAATTCAAAACCCTCAAAACCTATACCCTCAACACGCTAATAACCCTAACTCTATAACCCTAGTAACCCCATATTCAAATCCCTAATAACCCCAACCCTCAAAACCCTAATACCCCGAGCAAATTCAAAACCCTAAAAACCGTTACCCTCAAAACCCTAATAACCCCAACAAATTCAAAACCCTAAAAACCTATACCCTCAAAACCCTAATAACTCCTCAATCTAAAACCCTAGTAACCCCATATTGAAAACCCTAATAACCCCAACCCTCAAAACCCTAATACCCGAACAAATTCAAAACCCTAAAAACCGTTACCTTCAAAACCCTAATAACCCCGACCCTGAAAACACCAATAACCCCAACAAATTCAAAACCCTAAAAACCTATTCCCTCAAAACCCTAATAACCCCTCAATCTAAAACCCTAGTAACCCCATATTCAAAACCCTAACAACCCCAACCCTCAAAACCCTAATACCCCGAAAAAATTCAAAACCCTAAAAACCTATACCCTCAAAACCCTAATAACTCCGCACTCTAAAACCCTAGTAACCCCATATTCAAGACCCTAATAACCCCGACCCTGAAAACCCTCATGACCCAAACAAGTTCAAAACCATAAATACCTCACCCTTAAAACCCTTATAAACCTGCAATCAGATATCCTAGTAACCCCATATTTAAAACCCTAATAACCCCAACACTCAAAACCCTAATAACCCCAACAAATTAAAAACTCTAAAAGCCTTTACCCTCAAAACCCTAATAACCCCGACCCTGAAAACCCTAATAACCCCAACAAATTCAAAACCCTAAAAACCTTCACCCTCAAAACCCTAATAACCCCGAACAAATTCAAAACCCTCAAAACCTATACCCTCAACACGCTAATAACCCTAACTCTAAAACCCTAGTAACCCCATATTCAAAACCCTAATAACCCCAACCCTCAAAACCCTAATACCCCGAGCAAATTCAAAACCCTAAAAACCTATACCCTCAAAACCCTAATATCCCCTCAATCTAAAACCCTAGTAACCCCATATTCAAAACCCTAATAACCCCAACCCTCAAAACTCTAATACCCCGAACAAATTCAAAACCCTGAAAACCTTTACCCTCAAAACCCAAATAACTCCGACCCTGAAATCCCTAATAACCCCAACAAATTCAAAACCCTCAAAACCTATACCCTCAAATCCCTAATAACCCCTCAATTTAAAACCCTAGTAACCCCATATTCAAAACCCTGATAACCCCAACCCTCAAAACCTTAATACCTCGAACAAATTCAAAACCCTCAAAACATTTACCATCAAAACCCTAATCACCCCACACTCTAAAACCCTAGTAACTCCTTATTCAAAACCCTAATAACCCCAACCCTCAAAACCCTAATACCCCGAGCAAATTCAAAACCCTAAAAACCTATACCCTCAAAACCCTCATAACCCCGCACTCTAAAACCCTAGTAACCCCATATTCAAGACCTAATAACCCCGACCCTGAAAACCCTAATAACCCTCACCCTCAAAACCCTAACAACCCCACACTCTAAAAACAATTAGCTAAACGCTATTTCATGCAACCCACATTTTTATTAAACTCTGATGCTGCATGGCAGATTATACATACAGTTTGTAATAAACATTAGCTTTTTTCTACGGTGAACAAAAAAAGTATTTACCCTCTCTATTCACTCTTATTTTGGCTTTATTCATGTTGTCTCATCTATCATGTTTAAGCACAGATTACTGCATTATCATTTTCTCATTCTTCTAGTTTACACTAGGATAACACAATAATATTGAGCTTTAATTACGTGTTAATCTAAGAGGCATAATTTAACATTACCCTGTATTATACTACTATATGGGGGTGTATTTTCTTACTAGCTATATGCAGGAGCATTGTCAAATGATGATGTATTTTAATGAGACACTACACCAGTAAAACCCTTCGGTTATCAATCGACCCCGGTAGGAATTAAACCTGCCACGGTCATCAGTTGAAGTCTTGTATCTGTCTATTTATGTATTCATTTGCAGTTTTGTCAAGAACCTCATTACCGTGACACAATGCACACATTCTTTTCCTTTTATTACACATGATATAAAGTATCGAAAATATGGAATCTGGTGTAATGGTGAGCAGTGTGGTGGTACAATATCCAGTAGATACTGCTCTGTAGAAGGGTAAATGATTTTGCAATTAGAATGGCGAAATAAGTTTGATTTGAAGGTTAGCATTTGCAACTGAATTGATTAACCCCAGTACTCGGTAAAAAATAATGTGCAAAACAAAATGCATGAATATCAGCTAACCTCTTTATTCTGAATATCATGTTATCCTGCACAAAACTCTTATCCGAGATATTTTTTTTTTTTGCTATGGAGAAACATTATCAACTGAAGATTATAATTCAAATGGACCTTAATGAGACACTGAGGCCGACACCAGACCCTTAGGTTATCAATAGGGTCCCGCCGGAATTGAACCTACTACGGTCATCAGTTGAAGTGTCTATGTTTTATCATGTACTTTTGTCTGGATCTGTCTATCTCTGTATATGGAGTTATGTCAAAAACCCAATGACAGTGATACATCATATTTGTATACTAGTACATGGTTTTATTTGCAGTAAAGAAAAAACCTCACAAATATTGTGTTGTATTTTTCTTTTTAAGAATGTGATTCAACAGCACTGATAAGAAGAACATGTGCTTATTCTCGTTCGAATTGATTTCATTGTGAAGAAGAGCCTATAACATCGAATGAATTTCAAATGATCCCACAAACAGTGGGTGTGTCTTTCTTGCTGTAGCTGAGACATATGAGTTGTAGACAGGTTATTATACCTTGGTTTGAGTGCATCCCTTTAATATTGCGCAGGCTGTATGGTTTCACTGGTTTTCTCTCTCCCCTCTCCCTCTCTGTCACTCCTTCTACACCTGTTTCACGTCATCCAAAACAGTCACTGTTTTGTTATGTCAGTAAGCTTTGGAATTGAGATTTGCGTGTCTTAGTTCGAAAGAAATGTTGTCTGCAATATTTTGTTTTTTTTTCTTTCTGCTAGGGAGATTCTTGGTATCTAAAATAAGACGAGAGTTACGGCGGTTCTCTCAGAGTGGATTTGTCAAGTGCGAATGCCAGAACGCTAGACGTCTGATCTTGCCGCTATCAATTCATCAATCGCAGTGAAAGGCTGTGGCCAATGTCAACAGTGCCTGGTGTTTTTTCTCTCGTCTCGACTCGACTGACACAAGCACTCCATAGTGTAAATTGACTGCATACTGAAGAAGTATTCAGTGCCTTTCCCTGATTACTTGACTTGATTCAGCACCTGTGGACATAAAGTTCCTCTAACTTTATTTGTGACACGGTATGCTTGTGTCTGACTGAAATGTCTATGTGTTATAATGTTATCAGTTAGAGGGGATAAACTAATTTGTAGAGTGCATCAACTAGGCCTATAGATATAAATGAAATGACGATGAAACATACTACAATGTAATCTATTATCATGATAAAAAATGCAACAAACAGGGGCTACATGTACATATCCAAAGCTTTGCATAATACAGCGTGTCCGGAAAAAAACGAAACCGAGTTTCATTGCAATTCTTTGCGATCATAATTACATATTTGCTTTATGAGTTGTACATGGACTAAAAGATACACTTCTCTTCTTTCATTTTATTTTTGATGCACAACTCATTGTTTAAATTCGTGCATGACTGAGTTAGAACAATAGACACTAGTGATACTAAATTTTTATTTTAACGAGCAAATGTCGACTTTGAATGAGTTTTTCATACTTTCTCAGCAATCTTTTGCAAAAATAAAAAATAGCCTTAATAGCCATTCTTTTTCCTTTTATACGATATCCCATGCGTCAAAAATGATCAATGCTCTCTCGAGAAAACTGAATTTGAAAATATGCTTCCATTTTACCCAGATAGATAGATAATAAATAAGGAGCCAGTTAGCTCTCCCGACATGCCAACTTAGCAGATAACAATGGCCTCATGCTTCAAGGAATTTACACAAACATGAAGGGAGGGGGTAAAAGCGATTGTTACTGACGGTTCGGTTGTGACTAAGGTCTTGAATTAGCACATGATCATGAGCTTGCCTGACCATGCAGCTAACTAGCAATGGTGTTCGTCAGCGGAATGTTGGGAGAAACGGACAAAAAAACCTTCCTAGCCCCCCCCCCCCCCGAAAAAGACGACTTTGTGCCCTGCACTTGGACCTTTAAATGCTAGAAGCGCAAGTACATTGATAAAAGCGATGCACTCTCTCTTTCTACTTCACCTCCCCCTTCAAAAACTTCACAACCCTGTCAGTGATGAAGGACTTATACGCGTAAAAAAAATGTATGTAATGTAGAGGCGGAATCAAAACAGTGAAATCAGTTTGAGGTACTTATTATCAAAATGTGTATCATTTTGTAATGTTGATTTCCCATAGCCATTGGACTACGTGCAGCGTGAGCATACTCACGATATTAGTCTTCAATATCTTGGTTATGTCTCATAGCTTATTCTAAATAAATTACAACAAAGGGCTTTCCATCTCATACAGCATTAACTGTAAATACCCCCCCCCCCCCCGAACAACATTCACTGTAACACTTCGGTTATTTTGTGTGAATTCAATGGTGCAGATGAGTCCATTGTCTAATGCTAAGTCGGGAGAGCTGAATGCTTGTTTTTCGGCTATCGGTAGAATTGGTAGAAATGAATCATGTTTTAATGCAAATTTTTCTCAAGCATGCATTATTCATATTTGACGCGTTAGGTCTCATATGAAAGAAGAAAATACATGTATGACTATTTGGCTAATGAATTTTGTTTTTCGCAAACATAACGTTAAATTTCTGAAAAAATCCACTTAAAGTCTCAATTTGCGCGTGCAAATGAAAATTTGGTAGCACCACTGTTCATTGTTCTAACTCAGTCATGCATGAACGATAAACATTCAGTTGTACATTAATGAAAGAAGAAAAGTTCATCTTTCCATTGATGTATATCTCATAAAGAAAGTGAATGATTTCGATAGTAAAAAGTTGCATGGAATCCCGGGTTTTTTTTTCTGGGACACGCTGTATAGTACAAGGAAAAGCCTCAAAATAGTTTCAGCCCCCCCCCCCCCCCCATCTTTTTCTCTCTCTCGCTCTCTCTCTCTCTCTCTATCAAAGTAACTTTATTTGTATGTTCCTTACTCTTGTGTTTTGATGTCCATTCGCTAAATCTTCGTTTAGTGCTATTTTTTTTTGTATTTCGATCGAGGCGTTGTGGAGTCTTCACGTAGAGTATAATGAAGATATGATTACACCTGTATTGTATATACCGCTTTCACTCTCGCAATACATTCTTTTGACGCGAAATTCCATCATTCATGGAAGCCATAATATTCTAAGGAACGGCAGTAAAGAGGGAAGTGAGGAAGTGCTAGATTTGTAAACATCTTTCTTTTAATTGCTGAATGTATTTCCATTCTTTTATGGCTGCAGTTTCTATGCATATTATCCTCTAATGCTCTTTTTACTGCATTTGATGGAAGCATTATATGGTGCCTTCCGGTGGAGCATAAGCATTACTAGAATTTTTAAACACCTTACACAATGACACTTACAAAATACCTAAAATGTCATTTCTTCTCAAACATGATAAATTGAATTGCTTCAAGGATACCACTTCTTCGAGAACAGGGAGTGGGAGAAGGAATAAATAGATAAGGAGAGACAGGGACAGACGGAGATTAGGAACCGAGTGCGCGAGTGAATGAAATAACGAAAGGGAGAGAAGCGAGACTCCTATCAGAAGCTGGAATTATAAATCAACATGCGTTGGCATGGCAACTAAAAAAGTTTTGACATCGGAATTAGCCTTGCTCATGCTTGCCTTCAAAAAGAGACAGGAGGAGGAAGTGGTACAAAGTGCAAAAAAGAGAAAAAATGACACCAGCAAAGAGGGAGATTGGGAGAGGCGTAAAGTGAGAGAGAGAGAGAGAGAGAGGGGGGGGGGGGGGAGAGAGGGAGGGAAGAAAACAGAGAGAGAAACTGCATGACTGGCAGCCCAGACTATTGTTCAAAGCTATGCTGCAGGTATATGCCACTAATTCGAATTCATCTGTCACACTCGCTGCACACGTATCCGCAAAAAAACAATTTCATCTTTCAGCAATCATGATCGACGAAAAGGGAATTTGAAACCAGGATTTGGATATTCCAGCTTTCTCGGGAGTAAATCAAAATACAAATCTGTATAAGATTGAGCGGAAGAAGTTTGAAAATATACGGGAAAACTGTGGTATATATCATGAGGTTGATACGTAATTTCTGACAAAAATAAATCCACTATGCAGGTGGACATTATAAAAAATAAAGATTAAAATTTTTTGTTCATGAAGAGCAAATGAACGTCACTAACAATGTACAGGCGTTTATCTTACACTTGCAAAATACTAGGGAATATGAAGAGAGAGATATTTGGGTCACACTACTGATTGCAAATCATTGTACTAACTGTTTCTAAGAACGTCAAAGAATGGGAATGAGTGTGAACGAAAGAAAAAGTCTTGCATAATGACTGCCTTTGGGTATTCTGCTTTAATTTCCCGTGTATTGAGGCACATATCTATTTGAAATTTATGCATTTGAATGACTCGATTATCCTAAAGCTTAATTAATTAGCACACACAGAATAGTCAACGCAATGATCAAGCACAACAGCACAATACAGACGCGGAAGGTCGTTCATACGCAACGTCGAGAGAGACATGATAGACGTAATTTTACACACCAGTATTTTACTTGTCTTTGTTGTTTATTTGATTGGGCGAAATAACGACGAGGCCAAATAGAAGAATGTCTGAAAAGAAAACGTTGTAATCTCCGGATACATTTTCAAACACATGCAAACCAGGGTCTGCTCTATAAGCTTGAGGGTACCAATCTGCTGACAAAAATTTATAGGTTGAAATAAAAGGCGTATTATAAAAACTCAGAAAATATGGCTTTGTTCTTTGGACATCATAAACGTCTTCCCTTAAGCTGAACGATACACGAAATGATGATATTTACAAGAAGATATCAAGAAGTGAGGTCTGCTAGTCAGGTCTATTTTCCATAAGTGGTTCTAAAAAAATTGATGGTTTCTGGGAATGTGAATTTCTCATAAAAGTCACTCATTTAACAAACTAAAATATATATTGAATGTGAGTAACCTAAATGTACATTTCAAAATTGGTCCTAACCTCATACTTGGAATTCGACGTTCACGTGACTGATTCCTCTCCAAAGGAAAGAAGACAAGAGTAACAGCAAAACGTGTAATACATTATTTTTAAGACAGCCCGAAGAGAGAAGAATTAGTGAGTTATTCATCAAGCTTATTGACAATTCATTATACATGGTTAGCGGACGATATCTTTTTGATTTCTGAATACGTCTAGATTTGCCACTGAATTGCTTGAGAGCAAATTCTACAAACTTAATCAGCCATTTTCTCTTTCTCAAATTTTCGAGCCATTACCTTTCTTCATTCCAGCACCCATCTGCCACCATCAGTTCGATCGGTGCGCACTAACCCTACACCCTCTAATTTTCTTCGTAAATCTGGACAAACGTTTTAGATATCTAGATAAACATATGACTGACCAACATTTTACACTACTAATGATTATCTTGACAGATATTACAAATAGCGTACAGGCATTATAAAAAATGAGACACGCATTAACAACAGTGGGATAATATTATTGTAATCCCCATGAAGACTTCTGCTGTAGATAGGGGCATTATTTTGACGCACAAATGATCAACTTAACCAGTTAACTTGGGTCGTTAATTTCAAATTGGTCCTTACTTCATACGTGGAATTTGATGTTCATGTGACTGATCCTTCTCCCAATGAAAGGAGACGAAAGTTCCAACAAAATGTGCAATACATTAATTTAGAGACATCCCCGAAAAAGTAGAATTAAATTAGTGAAACATTCAGCAAGCTTCCTTCCCCGGATTGACTGGTTAATTGTGACCGTGCACCTCAAAACGAACATAAAGTCGCACACACTGATTTTGCGTGAGGACTGAAAATAAGTGAAATGGGTCAACCTAGCCGAACTTGACTTTTTCATATTTTCTGAAAGAACGGGTCTTCTTTTACATTATGCTAAAATTTGATATCATAAAACGGGCAGGAAAGTGTGTTTTTTTAGCAGTTTATCTCGAACATTTTTGGTAGAATGGTGTGATTAGGTGTGTCTTTAGAATCCCTTTTTCATTTCTTAAGGATAGTGCTACTGCTTTGAAGGTTGGCATTAATTATGGACAGAATGTGTTAATGAGGCATGCTTAATTTCAGTTTAATCTGATAATTCCTTCATTGTTGTTACTCTGGTGGTTTACTTCCTGTTTTTTTGTCCCATTCATCGCACAGCCAGCACGGTTTGGTAAAGATTAAGCGCTTGAATAGACACTGTACTTCAGAGCCTCTTTTCTCAGTTCACACTTTTCCTGAGTTTGTGCTTTTTTTTCAATATTTAGATAGGTTAGGAGAGTCCATTTGATTTGAGTTATACATCATTTTAAAGCTTAAAGTCTGCTCTTTTAGAATATGGTCTTAACTAAAAATTCATGTCTGGCGACTTTTTGTTTGTTTTGAGGTGCAGGGTCACAACTGATTGAGAACACATCCTACAAGACTAAGTGAGCCTTTTTTTCTTTGCCGTATTTTGAGTCCTTTATTCCTTGATTTCTGCACCCATCTTCAACGATCCGTTCCATTGATGTGTACTAACCCTAACCCTCAGACTTTCTTCGTGAAGCAGGGCAAAGGTTTTCGATAAATATATAGATGAGCACAATAACGACTGACCAAAGTTTTAGACTACTAATGATTATCTTGACAAATGTTACATAATACATAACGTAGGATTTTATAAGAAAATGAGACAATCATTGAAGATGTAGGCTAACTGTAATCACCGTGAGGTTCATAATGAGGATTCATGCTGTGGATAGGGTCATATTTTGACGCACATACGATCAACGTAAATGTATTGTTTACCATTCGGAGCAGTGATTTAAGAAATCTTCAAGCTATCACATTTGTTGCATATATGTAGGTTCGTATAGAACTGTAAACGGTTTATTCTACGACCATTGCTGCTATCACTTATGTTCACAATTTGTGTACTTGCTATCCCTAACTCACATTTCAGAACTATATTGAGGAACTAATTTTGGGATTTGGGTTTGTCTGCAAGTGGGAAGAAAGGTATTTAATTTTGGTTGAGCATGGAAACCAACGATTTCTTTCTTTTTTCTATTTTGTATCTTTTGATAGTAGACTTCAACTTCTCCTGCAGATAGGAATGGAGGTCCGTTTTGATGCCCGCTGGCCTCCAATCCTTGGTCCACACTCCGTCTATGGTACCATCGTGGATCAATTGGGTCGTTACGTCACTACGACCTGCATGGGCATGAGAAGGAGAAGAGAAAAAGAACACGACTTAACGTGTGTATTCATGGATTGATGCGGCTGGCCCAGTTCTCATACGTTCGAAAATCCCAGTAACGAATTTGTTTACAGCTTCATTACTCAATCACAGCCGAAGAATCCTGAATGACTTGACCGCCACTAGCATATGTGACCCTGCACCTCAAAACAAACAAAAAGTCGCCAGACATGAATTTTTAGTTAAGACCATATCCTCAAAGAGCAGACTTTAAGCTTTAAAATGATGTATAACTTAAATCAAATGGACTCTCCTAACCTATTTAAATATTGGAAAGAAAGCACAAACTGAGGAAAAGTGCGAACTGAGAAAAGAGGCTCTGAAGTACAGGGTCTATTCAAGCGCTTAATCTTTACCAAACCGTGCTGGCTGTGCGATGAATGGGACAAAAAACAGGAAGTAAGCCACCAGGGTAACAACAATCAAGTGATTATCAGATTAAACTGAAATTAAGCATGCCTCATTAACACATTCTGTACATAATCAGTGCTAACTTTCAAAGCCGTAGCACTATCCTTTCAAAAGTTATTAGAGTTGAAAGTGAAGAGTGTGGACAAGGTTTTTCAGAAATGAAAAAGGGATTCTAAAGACACACCTAATCACACTATTCTACCAAAAATGTTCGAGATAAACTGCTAAAAAAACATTTTCCTGCCCGTTTTATGATACCAAATTTTAGCATAATGCAAATGAAGACCCGCTCTTTCAGAAAATATGAAAAAGTCAAGTTCAGCTAGGTTGACCTATTTCACTTATTTTCAGTCCTCACGCAAAATCAGTGTGTGCGACTTTATTCGTTTTGAGGTGCACTGTCACATATAATCTAGGCGGAGGATGGAGATTTGCTGTTACCAAGGACCTTCACTTGCTATTACGCTAAACGTCTGAGGTGAAGAGGCTACTGTCTTTGCCAAACGATACGCCTAATGCGGCGAGACTGCGAACAGCGGAAGCAGGGAGCCGAGATCGAGCAGCGCAGTCGGACTCGCGTTCACCCGTTTGTGCTCGGTGGGGCGAGTTAGTCTCAATCTTCAGCCACGAGGCTTTGTCAAAAGGTTAGCTGTCTATCAATATCCACCCATCTTGCTTTAGTCGTTGTTGTATTATTATTAACTATGAATCAAAGGCAGTTTTCCATACGGAACTGCCACCGATTCATAGTCAATAAGAAAACAACGATAAAAAAGTAAGACGAGAGGATACAGGTTGTGGATGCTAATATGATTGCTATGGAAACGTTAAACCAACTGACCAAAGGAAAATGCAATGTCTTGCAATTTTCTCCAATCTGGTCTGATCTCAAGAATTGGTGGTGGGGGGGGGGAGAATGTGAAATACTGAGAAGACTGCAGTGTGATCGCTGAATCATTCTATATAAAGATATCACAGAAGTGATACATTTTGAGGATGCCTAGCAATTAACTATACGTATATCATTTCTTCAGGGGTCAGAGGGGCAGCAGTGCTTAGTTGTCAATAACGACAACAAATAAGATTTGATAATCCCATTCTTTCAATGTCACTCTCTCTGAATTTCATTTTAAGAACACTATATCAATAAAGTATTCGCAGAGAGCATCACATCTAGCTAAACGTTATGATGCGGAGGTGACAATTTTGGGGTATTGTAATGTTACATAAATTGTTGCTAACACTTCTGAATTGCTAATGTCGTGATTTTGATAGATATTCTACTTTCCATGTGTAAGGCGACAGATAAATACCCCTTTTTTGTCTGAATTTGCAGACTAGTTCACCAATTCTGTTACCCTCGATAGTCATTGCCCTGTTTACATGTAACCCGTCAAAACAAACCCGAACCGCAGCTTGGATGAACTGGCTGATGTGATCATAACATTAACCAGAAACAGCCATTGTGAGTCATCCACCGTCAGATGCAAGCGGCAATGTTAAAAGCCTAAGGTGTTGATATTTAGATAAATTTTCCCAAACTACTTCTGTATGCCCTAGTGAGGTCCTGAATATTCTCTAATCCTGTATGCCCCATGAAATCAAACGGACTCAGAAATACGCCCTCTATCGATCACCCGGCGGTTTGCATCCTAACATGACGGCCTGCCCATGAGCGTGCTACGCAAAATCGGGAGAGTGTTCCCTCTTAGTGCACTTCTATACTCTTTAGTCATGTTTCCCTGAAGTAAAGCAACACTTTACTGATAATGACTCGAATGTATGAGGCATCAGTATTATTTTGAAAAAAGAAACCAAAAGATAAGATGACCCAATATCAGGTGTGTAGTAGAGAATAATAAGTAAAGCCTATCCCTTTGATTTGATACTCCTCTGAATCCAGTTTGATTTTGATGTATTTGTTTAAGTGCATACTACAGATGTACCGCTTTATAAGCAATTTACCTAGGTCAGGTATGACCTATGTCTGATGAAGATGCTGTCATTTTAATGACGCAAATTGTAGCTTATTTCGTGTATATGAATGATGTAGAATAACATTAGTACAAGTGAATGAGACACCTCACACAGTTAAATGCTTTTGACCTAAATTGTAATTGCTTGGAATGCAAGATGTTTTAAGACAAAGATAGTCATGCTTGCATTATTTTGTTTCATGCTAAATTAAAGAAGAAATTTGTGTCTAAACAATGTTCAGATGCTTACAGGAAGTGATTGCGCTGTAGTGTGGGATAATTTGATAGGATATTATTTCACGTTTGTTTTGATTCTTAATTACCTCAACATGTTCATAGGTTGATCTGATTCTCATTAGTGTTGCTTGTGACTTTTTGGTGGACACCACCTTCATGCTACAAAAGAGTTTAGACGGCTGTAAATAGTGATGCTGTTGTCATTCAGATAAAACCTTCTGTCGCATAGATTTTTTGTTTGTTGATTGATTATCAATCCACTTGTAATTATATTTCGACTTTATATACTTTAGATTCTGGTTGTAGGAGTTATTATTATCATTTTTTACATCGCATTCCAATCCCTCAGTGGAATAATCCAGAGTGATACTTGCAAGTGTTTATTCATTAATTATTAATTATTAATTAAGTATTTTCTTCAGTTCATGATTATGAAACGTTAGGTTGTGCTTAAGGTGAAGACATTCGATACATGCCAAGTACAAGTGTTAACCGAATTTGAATAAGAGTTCTGCGATTTTTGGGTCTGAATTTGCAGACTAGTTCCCCAATTCTGTTACGTGCAAGGTTAAAGCTTCTGCCAGTAGGTTCTTGACCCTCGACAGTCATTGCCTTTTTTACATGTACCTCCTCAAAACAATCGAATGAACTGGCTGAAGAGATCACAACATTAACCAGAAGGCAGAAGTGTGAGTCATTCACCGTCGGACGCAAGCGGCAATGTTAAAAGCCCAAAGTGTTGACATTTAGATAAATTATCCCAAACTCCAGGAGGGAACTTCTGCCAAATTTTTGTTTTATATTGAGTGGTGATGACGTCGAATGTCTCCTAATCTGCCACACATCTGTCTTGACCACTATCCCAATGGAGCCCTCTAATGACTTGTGGTTTAGATGTCCAAAACAACTTGGTTAATTCCTGGAACATTTCTTGTATTAATCTGTCATCCCTTGTATAGGCGGATCATTATACTTTTATAGGACCAATGAGATGAGTAACTATCCGAGATGACAATCATTTTAAACTAATCTCAGGACCTCCCGAAAAAGTAATCATTATGGAATAGAAATATAATGAGGAACTTAAATGGATGAGTGAGGGGCGCGAGACTTGTAAATTTGATTTCCCACATCTATAAATTGCGCACGATGCGGAAAGCTACCTTGATTATACAAGCTTTGCAAAGGACACTTCACAATGATCTCATCCTACACGCTATTCTTGATCTTGACAAAATACTCAGAACAAATCATGACATAATTCGCTGTTTCAAGGCAGTTCTACACCTTGAAATGAATATGCCCAGTCTTGGCATAAATGATACCGGCAATTTCGCTATCAGTATGCTAGTCTGTAAAATACGAATAAAAACAAGGAAAAGTCCTAACCTGTAGAAGAATAACGACTTTCAGGGAATAAAATGATAGCAAATTTATTGAAGCATAAACGGGATTTAGTGTGTTACGCAAGTAAATATAAAAGAAACTTGGACAGAAACCAACGTGAATACACGCAACATTTCAAATAATACGGCATGGGTGTTTCTATCTATAGGATTTAAAAACAATCTGCTAATATAGGTTTCCTAGCCAATTTCGTAAAATTGTCATTCTTTTTCATTGTATGTGCATTCAAGGTGAAGTGAATTTGGTCAAACATGCTTTCAAATTCGTTTCTAGGCACCCAAATCATTGCTTAGAGTTCAAATTCGGATGTAAGCATTCATTTTTATTTGGGCGTGGAAATCTAAGTTTGCGCATTCAAATTAGTGCGATGGGCTCGACAAGCACCTTCAATTACTTTAAAAAAATTAAAAAAAAACCAAGATATTTTCACAATGGAGCATTCAATTTCGTAATGCATGTTATTGTTTATAAATAAGCAAGAGTAATCTTATGTATAGCTAATCATTGAATATGATGTAGCAGCGCTGTACTGCGTTACCATGGTGACCACAGGGCACTGCTCTGTCCTGAAAGTGAAAAAGTGCAAACCCTCTTGAAGCTTCTATTTACGTTGATTTAGGAAAAGAGGAGGAAACTCGGTTTAAAACTAGGATGGGTGCCTGATATTGTATTTGTACAATTTCTTATTGTGGTATATTGGCAGTGGAAGTGGGCACTGCAAAATGTCACAATGCAGCGCAGCACCACAGAGGACAGTTGACCGCTCTGCCTGACCTTTTGATAAAAAATCGCGCCCAGGACCTCATTGTCACTGACCATAACAAATCACCACCTCTTAGAGAGAACACCGCCACTGACCCCTCACTCTTTAGTGTTTCTGGGATCGTTTTTACTTCCAAGTTCAGGGCAAATAGATCTCATTGTGTGTATGAATGAAAACAGATAAGATGACAGGGAAATATACCAGTTGCTGTCTGATTGACACATCCTAAAGACAGGCAGCTAAAAATAAAATCTGACCCCAAACTGGACGGAGACTTTGTGTGCATCTTTGACCCCTGAAGAGGAAGTGAGCTTGACCACGACCTCCAGTCCGCTGTCACGACCGAGCCATAGAAAAACCCTGAAAACTCGAAAATAGCAGGACATTGAAATTGCCATTGACAGCTGATTAAGCTGCCCGAGATCAGCTCGTCTAGCTGATTTTTCTCCCCACTTTATGATTTTTGGCTGAAAGCTGTGAGAGGACTTTGTTTCGTCAGGCAGTCTTTATTTCTCCTACATCAATGTAAATACAAGCTGCAGGAGGGCTTTGCACATTTTTCACTATCAGGACAGAGCAGTGCACTGTATGGTCACCATGGTAATGCAGTACAGCGCTGCTACAATGACTTAGTTACTATTTATCTCAAATCTCATCAGCAATTCGCTATTTGAACATCCAGGGCTTGTTTGGTTTTCTGCACATGGGATGACAATCCTTGTTTTTCCTTGTCATCACATATGGCTTTCTTCATATTCACTTTTCTTCATTATAAGTTTATTTGATTGTCATACTGTAGTTATGACATTTATTCGATATTCCGTATTTTCGTTTTAATCGTTCTGATTTGTGATCTTTGTTATTAAAGTTCACACATCATCTCGTATGATATATGCACATGTATACGTTATTAACATTCAATTTAAAGCGCAATACAAGTTATGTAACTTTTGATGAACATTGTACAGGTTTAATTTGAATGCCCATATGCAAATTCCAATACTTGGAACGAGCTATAGCGACAGGTAAAGATGAACATAAAAGTAAAATGTATGAGCATTATCAATGAAGAATGCGCATATTACGATGTCGATCGCAAAATCAGTTTATTTAATCGAAGAAAAACTATTTTGAATGGCGGTTATCTGACGCCTGAGGAATTTTGTCAAAATAAATGGTTCCAATATTAAATTGAATGACATGAGAACGAAATTGGCGGCGAAAACCTTTAGTATGCTGAGTGGAGCGAGTGATTAAACGTAAATTATTATGTCCTACCTGTGAGACTGGATTTGTTTTTCGATGTCCACCACCGAAAATAGGCCAGTTGAACAATAGGCATCTTTTCACCAGGTCCTGGTTGGAATGACGACGATGCCGTGAAGCTCGAAATTTTTGTTTTCACAGCCGGACTTAGCTGCGCCAATGAGGTTGGTATTTTAGCAGATCCTCCCCCTACATCATCATCGTCGTCGTCGTCGTCATCATCATCGTCGTCCCCTTCGTCACTACCCGTGTCTATCGGTCGTTTCCGAACTTTCCGTTCAAGCTGATCTTTCAAATCTTTTAGTTCAGCCAGAAGACGTTTCCTTTCCTCACTGAATTTTTTCAGTTCCTCTATCACCATTTCCTCTAGAGCATCCATTCTTACTTCGAGATCGAGCTCATCCAGAGGTGTTGCCATGATATGATTATTATGTGCGTATTTGTGAAATTTGCGAGCGAAATAACTTCGGAGATGCATATAGAGTGCCTTTTACAAGACGAGTGGCAATACCGGAAAAAAAAAAAATCTTGAGCCCAGAAGCTTATCAATACTTATCAGATGCAGACCCGATTTCTAGATGGAGGAGGGGTGGGGGGGGGGGGGAGGAGTGGAGAGGGAGGTGTCTCCTTTTATTCCGGAAAGTGTTTTGGAGGTACGCGTTTGTGATGAATTCCATGTATTTTTTTTTCTTCAGTTTCCTTGTCCAGCCTCTGTGTACTGTTCAACACTTCTTTTTTTTTTGCCACGTGCGAGGAAGATGGTAACATTTGAGTACATGTACTACCACAGTGCACAATCCAGCATATTTTATGCAGAGCTGGTTTGTCTTGTTCTGAGGGTTGAGCATAACGTTGTAATGTACATTTCAACTGTAAATCTATTTAGCTTCCGCCTCCCTGGTTATATATACTAGTATTGCCACTTCCCAGTTTGGATAAAAGATGATCTGACATCAATTTTCAGTTGCAATTAAATGCCTGCTTTGGTTGCGTTGTTTCTACACCATGCAACACCGTATATATAGCAAGATAAAATATTCCATTCTCTTGTTGGTTTTCATCTCTTCATATAGATTTGTACAGAGAAATTACCCGAATATGGTTGATGATTTGCGATCTATTTGACCATGAGCAGATCATGCAGTTTCCTATCATATTTCTTATACATGTTACCCTGCCTGTCGCTGTCGAAGTTAGAACCCTTTATTACTTTATGGACAAGTTAGTAAAGCTGAATTACGTCCACTGACGTTGAAAGAATGGCGAATGTTGAGATTTTAGTTGAGAGATAAATTTCTGTTTGTTAATAACCTTTGTTTGCCAAGAATATCTATCACTACAAATCATGAATAGGCAAGAAAATCTCAGACAGACACAAGTACTGTGCAGCAAGTAAATTCAGGAGCTTTCTTCAGAGCTGTCGATAATACAGAATATTTATTGTTCAACGAGACGTAATGGCTGTGATATGCACACATGTTAGCTCAAATATTTGTGGGAAATTTGTAATGTGTATAGTAGTGTCTATTTTACATGAATGTTTAGCACAGTATATTACTTCCCCATCTCCAGACCACAACAGGTGGCAGTCCACAGGGGAGCAATAACTTAAAGGACAAGTTCACCTTCATAAACATGTGGGTTGAGTGAATGCAGCAATATTAGTAGAACACATCAGTGAGAGTTTGAGCAAAATCGGCAAATCCCTTCAAAAGTTATGAATTTTTGAAGTTTCTGCTCAGTCAAGGCTGGATGAAAAGGCTACTATAGCTTGTGATGTCACATGAGTACAACGATGAAAGAAAGAATAAAGAAAATTCAACGTATTTCCATTTTTCTCGCATAACAAAAGAACACTCGACTTCTCTCTTTCAAAAGGCAAGGGGAATAACATATTTTCCTTAACATACGCCAATAGCAAGTCGAAAAAATGGGCACTTTATTCAAAAATAATGTTTTTTCATATCCTCTCTTCATTTTCCCTATATAGTTGTATGCATGTCACATCATACACTGTAGTAGTCTTCTCTTCCAGCAGTGACTGCACAGATACTTAAAATATTCATAACTTTTGAAAGGATTGTCCAATTTTCCTCAAACTTTCACTGATGTGTTCTACTGATATTGCTGCATTCTCTCAATCCTTATGCATATGAAGGTGGACTTGTCCTTTAACATGACATGCTCTGTTCAGAGACAAACATCTCAAAGGTCAGGTGGTCTTAAAGGGGTTGTATAGTTTCGAGATGGGGAAAGAATGCGAAGGAGGGAGTGAAAAAAATTCCAAGGTTAAGGAGCAACAATCTCCAACTCTGGAACCAAGTGATCGTTAGGACCGTGAATAGACTTGACCATCAATATGAGATAGAAACATTTACAACAACAACTACAACAACAACAACAAAAACAACAAAAATCACATCGAAGATAGCACAATTTAAGACAACCGGGTGGTCAACTATTTCCTGATGTCACTAGTGGATGCTGTATTAACAATTCTGATTACTTTGGGCTTTGGTTACCGTTATTCAAGATGAATTATGCTGAACGTCAGAGTCAGCAAATCTCAAACAGATGACATGAAGAATATGAAGGATAAACACTCCAGAAGCATGGGCAGAGAAAATTAAATGCATGGATGCCGCCGAAAAGTGTAACATTACAAATAGGTTAACTTGATCGGAATAGAACAGGTCTCTAGTCAGCTCACTTGTACTGAATTCTGCCTTTGATAATTCGATACTAGTAATTCTCGAACGCAACACTGCTCCTGTATGAGATGTAATGTAATATCTTCTCCAGTGAGAAAACTCTGCGTCACCAGACAACTGGCGATTGTTCTCGTTTCTTTGTTTCTAATGACTGTCATGTATTTCGAGGTCAATCCTGGAAGTACCTTCTGCTAACAGATCCTTTCATCTATGACGCGCTAGCGTATACCATGTTTTATCTTCGAATAGGAGAAAACGTACGCGTTAGACCATGGAGTAGGCCCATGGTTAGACTAGAAAAATGAATATTCCAGAGTTATGGCTGTATAGAGGCGGCTTTGAAAATCCAAGGAGCTTCTTGGAAAATCGGTAGGTCTTGTAGCAGCTCAACTTCGCACTGTTTTTTTTTCTTCTCTCTCCCTCCCCCCCCCCTTCTCTCCCTCTCTCTCCCCTCCCTCTCCCTGTCTCTCTCTGGGTCACTGACCCACAACACTTCAATGACTTGTTTCGTTTTCTCCTCGCTGAGTCAGTAGATGTCTTATTATCATGTCGGCAAACCCTTTGTGATAATTACTTGGAAATCTTTGCTCGCCTGGGATTTCGCAATGTTATGGCGGATACAACGATTCCTGATATTAGCGTTCCCTGTCAATTCCATAATTTTGTAATTCCAGTTCCTATTCCGACCATTCAATTGTCATATTGTCAGCACTAAATTCGCAATCAAATTCAAAGTCCGGTCATTTAAATTCACAATCGGAGCAATCGATATTGATTTGCGTCAGTCAAATCTACTATAGATGAACGCATTTCAGCAATCAAATTGAAATTAAATTTAGCTGGCGACGGAATCGTGTCTGTCATTCCAATTCGTGAAAAGGCATCCATGTTTCAAATAAGCGCATTCAATCTAAACGAAGCAATGATTAGGTTGGTGTCGTGTAATGCGTGTCTTTTTCAATTAGCTTTCAATAGATTGGACTTTATTGTGAGGATTAATTATTTTGCTGTATATATAGGTCCACCTGTTCATTCTAAAACTTAGACTTTACGAACATGACAAGGGAAAATGGTAGCCATTGCAGGCACACTGTATAGGGCCTACAAACGAACATAATAGGGAATGTTGATTGACACCTTCAAAAAAATTTTCTACTACATTGAAACTGATAACAAGCCAATGAACATTGCATACATCTATAGGTGTTTGATATCTTTTTTGTTTACTTTTGCAGGGCGATGTGAGGTTATTGTGCATCAGTTTGTCTTAAATTAATGCATATTCAGCATTGGGGCTTTGTCTCTTTCGAGTGCATGCAGTGCCATCAAAGAGTAAGTTTAAGTTGACGTTGTGTTTGTTTGGATGCACTGCTAATGTTACCTTATACAAGAGGAGATTTCGTTAAATAAAAAACAAGATAACAGGAAGGCAAAACAATGCGGAACCTTTAAAGGGTGTGTACAGTACCATTTTTAAGAGGAATTCAAAGTTTATGAGATGAAAATGAGTTTTGAAATAGCTGAGACACCAAAAAAAAGTAAAACTAAGCAATCCTAATAAAGGGTATAGGTCCCACCTTTTATTAGGGAGGGTCTGGTTTGAACATCTCAGCTATTTTATGACTACTTTTTTTATCAGATAAACATTGAACCCTACATAACTGCTTTTCATCATGTAAACATTGGAACCCAATTGGATACACGCTCTATCATATTCCATGAAAGGTTTCTCATTATTTCATCAAAAAAATTTAGAAACCTGAACATAAAGTTAGGTCTCAACTAAAACTGTACTCTCCCTTTAATTTCCTCTGACTTTGACTAGTGAGTAGGTGTTGCTGGTGAATTTCTATACAACAGTTCCAACACTGCGCCAACACACACACACACGCACACACACACACACACACACACACACACACATGTTTTTCTTTTCGCTAAAGTCTTAACTCTATCTCCCCAATCTCACATAGGGAAGTAGGTACGTAAAAAAAATACATTTCTAATAGAAGTCATTCCATAATTGATGTGTTATATTCTTAATTAGATTTATTGATTCCTGTATTATTATCGTACATGATCATACATGTACATGTATGTATGCATACATTGTTGGAGCCATACAAATACATAAACATCAATTGTTGACAAAATATTCTTTTCTTCATTGCCTTTACACAATGTACAGCAGAAACGTACCAGCAATATACAACCTTACATTGAATAATACAATAGTACTACAGCTTAAGCGCGGCTTGAATTGCGTGCAGCCCTCCTACATAGAAAAATAGGAGGGAGGGATAACGGGCGTATAGAGATAGGATAGTAGAAAGAAGAAAGGGAAAGGAGAGGTATGTCTGCTTTCACTAAAGGCTTATACAAAGTTAGTTCACCTGGATCACTATTAGTAAGGCATGACAAAATATTTCTCACCGAGGTACAGGTGAACAGTTACAATTCATGGTTGGTTACATGATTGCATAATGCATGAAATGCGGGGATATTTCTACAAAGGAATTTCGTGTATCATACACGAACAATGACAACGAAGTTACTGGTATAAAAAAGTAACACTGTATTTACAGCTTTCCTAAAAGAATACAAGGACTTTAAACTTCCAATTTCAGAGGGAAGAGAGTTCCAAAGATCGGGTCCGGTGTGTCTGATAGAGCCATCACTGTTTTAGGATTACGTAAATGAAATGTATCAGATTGTCTGATGGGATAAGAATGTGTGTCCTTGTTTAATAGAAATAATGAGGAGAAAGAAGACCAAAATTGACCATTATGTGAGCGAAACATAAAGAGTGAGTTTTGCAAATATATATATATATATATATATATATATATATATATATATAAGGATCTGAATGATCTCGATAACCTGCCTTGGCGCATATACATGTAGCTTTCTTTTGTAAAGTAATTATCAATGTGAGTATTTGAAGTTGCCAATACAATGTTGCAATATGAAATGTACGACTCAACGAGTTGTATAACATAAATAAAATATTCTTATGGACATAATGCTGAAGCTTTTGGACTATACCAACGTTACGAGACATAGAATCCCAGATGTATTGCACACGAGTGTTCCATTTCATATTTTCATTTGTGTAAATTCCGGGAAATTTGATACTTTCTTTTTGTTCCAGTGGGATACCATCCACCATAATAATCAAATGTTGCATTTCATTTTTATGCTTCTTATTATCAAAATAAATGAAATTTGCGTTTTTAAGTTGAGTAAAAAATATTACTCTTTAAAATGTGTAGATAATTTCGATAATTCAGTATTAAGAGTTGTTTAGGAGGGAATGCAGAAATGGAACAAAATACGTTGTTGGTGTTATCGGCATACATTATGTACTAACATAGATGACTTAGAAATATCATTTACTGAGTATATACACTGGAAAGAGTAGCGTCTCAGTATGAATTCAGTTTCACTTCAGTTTCAGTTTATCTTATTTTCGCACGGAACCGGCTTCAGCCAATGGCTGTTCTTCAGCTGGTCCGTGCCCGATAAAATCACATATACATCATCATACATTATACAATAACAAACATATCAAACAAACAAAACAAAAATACAATACGTCGATGAAAATAACAAAAAGTGCACACAAATACAAAAAGTACCAAAAAAATTGCCAAACGTTTAATACCCTCTCCCATCCCCCCGTCCATTCATAACATAATACTGAATATTCACATAATATACATTGTATATCTTTATCCATCAAATATGTTTCATAATTAACTACATTTCACCCTTACACCTAAACAATAACCTTAAACAGTATCGACGTCACATATTGTATAGGAAATACTTCATAGGAGGGAATGCAGAATTGGAACAAAGTACGTTGTTGGTGTTATCGGCATACATAATATATTGCACTAACATAGATGACTTAGAAATATAATTTACTTAGTATATACACTGGAAAGAGTAGCGTCTCAGTATGAATTCAGTATGGACGTCGCATATTGTATAGGAAATACTTCAGAGTTAACAGATTCACAGTAGACATAATCATTGTTTTCTATTCGATAAGTAATCTTTGCACCATTCTAGTGGAATGCCACGAACTCCATAGCAACGCAATTTTCGTAAAAGGATAGTGTGGTCAAGAGTGTCGAATGCCTTGCTTAGGTCCATGAAAACACCAATGACATGTTTTTGTTCAGCTAAGGCACTCTATCGTACAATTGGGCTTATGCCATATCTGTAGAATGAAATTTCCTGAAACCATAAACCACTTCCCCGAGTCCGAAGAAGTCCGATCCACTGTAGTCAGTGGTCCGATCACAGTTCCGTTCACGATTCGGCTGAGAGGGATGAAAGCTTTAGCAAACTTCTTTTGTGAAGTCATAATAAGAAGAACATTATGCACGCACCCTGGCATTACTACAGACTGCGCGATGCGCAGAGAAGACAACGAAAGCAACGTTACTTAGCAACACCTACGCACTTTACTCTTGATGACAGCTCAACTACCGTACGGTAATCTTCGTATCGATGCAAAGCGGTGATTGGCAGTATCACTAACAGCGCCCTCTACATTACCTGGACTATGAAAGCTAAACGGGCCGGGGAAAGTGATCGTTAATACTAGTATCTTGGAACAGAGGAAAATCTCAACTTGACATCTTGGAAAAAGTTACATGCACGAGCACGATTTTCTGCCTTTGCGCCACTGATCTCTGTAGTTTTCTACTGAGATAACTGAACATGCTGACTTATCCAAATGTCTAGATTATGTCAAACGATCAAGTGGCTGAGTTTAATACGTTGGTTCACAATACATTGTCTCTGAACAGCTTGAACAGCTATAGTGGCGCTAGAACTTATCTAAGCTCTCGATCTAGAATGAGCTAGTATAGCCTAGAATAGATCATGGTGTCTCTCGCCTAGTGTAATTTGCTACTAAAAAGTGGATGTGTTTAAATGATACAAGTATAGAAGCAGAACGTGCCCCATTTCTCAGACTTGCAGTTGATACAGACGGCTATACACCGTTGTTAGGAACAGCTCAACTTGCATTAGCCCTTACCAGACTCCGTGTCGCGACACTAAGGTAGCTTGTGTACAACTACTCGCATAAAATCTTAAAGCAATAACTAGGCTTAAGCTATGTAGGTGTTATAGACTTAGACCTACATACTATACTGATTATACTGTACTACCAGCCCGGAATGCACAGAAAGATTTCACTTTGTGTCATGTTTAACTACAAAGCTTGCCTCTCCGTCTATCTGTGAGGTGTACAGCCCTACCACTCTTGCAGGGCTAAAACAACATCTTGAAATGTGTGTAGATGACTAAATATATCATCATTAATATTCATAGAGGTCTAACGATAGACTATTTTATTATGTCTGTCCTAAAAGTCCTCTCCCTCAAGTGACTATCATCATGGAGAAGGCTATTAGTAGGCCATTGTTGTATACATGGTTGTGTTATCAAAGTTATCATTGCATAGCAATCATAAGTTGTCCCTGTAGCATGTTTGTGACAAATTTTGACGATCATAATGAGCAGCGTCAGAACTTTTATCATTCCAGCGGCATTTTAATGGTTTAATTTGGTGTCTAGTATAGATGATTATATTCATATAGATATGCAGAATATCCCTGTGTATATAAGAAATTCATTTGAGAGAACGTAAAATTTGAAAAATAGTGAAAATAGACACTTGCAATTTTTAACTTTTTGTACGTGATTTACCTTCTAAACTCTGTATGTCTACGAGTTCAAGTACAGTCTTGTGAACACACATTGGAAGCAAGACTGCATGTAACTCAATACCTTGCAAATTAAAAGAAGTTATTTGCACTCAGTAAAGACTGCTGCAACAATGGAGCTACCCCCCCCCCCCCCCCGACTTGCTGCCTCTGTCAAGTACACCACCAGATTGAAGCTGATTTTTTTTTTCTCTCTCTCTCTAAAGAAAAAAGAGACCCGGGGGTCACGCGCTCACCTGAGTATCGCAAGTTCACCTTCCATGCATTCTTGCAGACTCTTACCTGAGAACATCGGAAACTTATGGTGGGGGTAGCTTTGAGAGTGGGGGCCTAATGTCCATTTACATATTCCATCACACTGGTAAAAAATACATACCAAGTACACTGTACTTTATAAGATGTTTGATTATGCAGCTTGGGGGAGAAAAAAGACTTAAAGCCCTATCACTTTTGATTACAACTACGTTGTAGAGAAAAAAAAAATATTATTGAATATTCATTACTCTTGGAGGTTTAGAACCCCTGGGGCACCCAGGAAAGCATGGTGTCCATTCAAACACTTTGAAATCTTATCCCCAGGGGAATGTTATTTGCCAAGTTTGATGAAAATTCATTATGTTGTTTTCAGCAAGATAAAAATTTAGGCCCGCATTTGGACCCCCCCCCCCCCCCCCATCCCATCAAGCATCATTGGGTCCCAAGGGGCTGTGGCACCCCTGATTTTCCCATGAATAAACTTGAAACAACAGTCATCAATATACTGACTCATTGTATCAACTTAGCTCAATCACCTCTGGTTCCAAAGAAAGTCTGTAAAGATTCCTTACAGGATGGGGGTGGGACCACTGGGGTCCCCAGGTGGGGCATGGTGCCCATTTGACCATTTGATGGAATTGAAGTTTGAAGTTTGAAGTTTGAAGTTTGAAGTTTTTATTAGCAACAACATTTGATCATGTACATTTTCAATCATTATACAATTGTATTTACATACATATATGAAAAAAAAAATACTTATCTATTACTCCTTTACAGTAACATGATTAAATGAAGACATTTGAGATTTAAATGTGATACATGTAGCGTAATTCTACAAAGTTGTTGTTAACAAGGAAACCAAAAGTTAGCACACGTGCTAGTCGAGATTGGTCACCTTGATCTTCATACTAAAAGCTAAACACAAACGAAAAATTATTACATGGTTGGTTGAAATGGCTGTTAATATTTAAATACAACGTACATCATATATTTTCTAACATAGAAAACTAATTATACTTGATACAATATCTATTAGAGAAGGAAATCTGCAAGGCATTTACGAAATGTAGATCTTTTGCTTTGTTCACGCATTTCTCCTGGCAATGTGTTCCAAAGTTTTGGTCCTAAGTAAGAAATTGAAAATTGTCCCTGTGTGGTTCTAAATTTTGGTAAGTACAACATTCTTTTTTCATTTGTTCTTGTCCTGTAAGTATGATGCACAATTTGGCAATAGTCATACAGAGGGTGCGGAATAGTTCCATTGCAGAGATCGTACATAAATGTTAAAACTGAGAACTTATGTAACCTAACAACATCTAGAAGTTTGAATCGTTGGAACAATGGTTCTGAATGTGTTCGTAAAGTCGAAAATGTTATAGCTCTCAGAGCCATTTTTTGAGAAATATGTATACAATTTAAGTGAGATTTATAAGTACTGCCCCATACTTCAATACCATATAATATGTGTGGTTGTATAAAAGATTTATACAAAAGCACAAGTATGCGCTGCGGAACATACTGTCTTAATTTATACAATACACCTACTTTCCTTCGAACACATTTATTTACCAATTGAATGTGAGGTTTCCAAGTGAGATGACAATCAATCTGAGTTCCGATAAAGGATGCAACACTCACTTCATCAATGTCTGTGTCAGATAGTTTTATTGCACCCCTCATCGAAACTAACTGACGTTTTCTTCTGATTACCATATAATTTGTTTTCTTTAGATTGATTGTAATCTTATTGGCATTACACCATGTTTGAACTTTGTGCAGGTTTTCATTTACTTCATTCACATCTATTTCTTTTTGGCGAGCAGCATAAGTATGAAAAATATTTGAATCGTCGGCAAACAATCTGAATTTAAAGAAAGAGCAAGAGCGTGGCAAATCATTTATAAATATCAAAAAGAGTGTTGGCCCCAAAACTGACCCTTGAGGGACACCACAAGTTATAGTCTTCGGTGTCGAGACCATTCCTCTATAAGATAGCAGCTGAGATCTGTTGGACAGATAATCAGCAAACCATTGAAGTGGAATTCCACGAACACCATAATGAGCCAGTTTACATAGAAGAATATCATGATTTATCGTATCAAAAGCCTTTTTAAAATCTATAAAGATACCAAGTGTTACTTTTCCTTCATCAAGTGATGTCATTAGTGTATTTACAAGATCAATTAAAGACAATTTCGTACTGTATCTTTTACGAAAGCCATATTGGTGTTTATAAAAAATATCATCGGACTCAAAAAAATCAACCAGTCTATCATTAACAATTTTCTCTAAAACCTTTCCAATTATTGGCAGAACGGAGATAGGTCGGTAATTTCCAGGGTCCGATTTTGGTCCTTTTTTATATATTGGTGTTACTTTGGCTATCTTTAAGGCTTGAGGATAAATTCCAGTTTCTAAGGACAAATTAAAAATGTAAAGCAATGGCTTACAAACAAAACTTGCTGCATCCTTTAATAATCTTACTGGTAAATTATCATATCCATGTGATTTCTTAGAGTCTAATGCGAATAAAATATCGAACACTTCTTTCTCTGTAACTGGCCTCCAAAATAGCGATTTATTATTCTTTTGCCCCAAGAATTCTTTTAGATTAATTTGTGTTTCAGGAATTTTAGAGGCCAACTTTGGTCCTACAGTAACAAAATAGTCATTAAGCTCTTCTGCTATTTCTTTTGCAGAAAAGACAGATTTAACTTCATCAACTTTATTAACCTCCAACTCTTCAATTTCTAAACTTGCAGTATGTTCTTTACCAGGATTTAACAACTCATTGACTATTTTCCATGTTTTACCCGAATCTTGCTTATTATCATTAAACATACTACTATAATAAACCCGTTTGGCATTTTTCAAAACAGTAGTTAGAATATTTCGATATACCTTGTACTCCCTTTCATATTTTAGATCAAAATTTGATGACCTATACTTTTTATACAATTTGTATTTCTTTTTAATTGATTTTAAAATCGCCTTTGTTACCCATGGATTTTTAGGGTAACATTTTGAATGACTAGTACTATTGTTCTTTCTTAATGGAGCATGTTTATCACATATTTCCCGAAATATACCATAAAATACAGAATATGCATCATTCACATCTTTACACTTGTACACAAAATCCCACCTAGCACTGGCTAAGTCTAAACAATATGAATCGACATCATAATGTTTATACGATCGTACAACTTTCCCAAAAGTTGGGACGATACTTTTGAAATAAAACATACTTTCAAAGACAGTAAAGATTGGAAGATGGTCTGAAACATCAGCCTCGATAACACCTGCATGTATATCAAACATGTCCATATTTGTATACAAATGATCAATCAAGGAAGCAGAATTTCGGGTTAATCTAGTTGGAAATGAGATCACTTGAGACAATCCAATACAATGCATGACAGTTAGAAAGTTTTCTGAATCTTTTCCAATATCAATAAGATCGATGTTAAAATCACCCATAATCAAACAATTATGTCTATCCAATTTTAAAGAATGCAATACATTCAAGAAAGATTCTTGGAATTCTGTAATGTTGGTATTGGGTTTACGATAAACAACACCAACAATGACCTTCTTTTTATCACATAAAAGCTCAAGCCACAGGGATTCTGCATGTGCTATTGCAGTGAAACCAAGTCGTTTATATTTTAATGATGAGTGAATGTAAGCCCCTACACCTCCACCCCTAACATTTCCGTGGCGGCATTCAGTCTCAAGATTATAGCCCTTTATTCCCAGTAGAGATGTGTTACTCACATTCCACACTTCCGATAAACCAATGATATCAAAATTTGAACTTAAACTACATTCATACAAGTTTTTTAGCTCATCGACATTTTTATTTAAAGAACGAATGTTAACATGTGTTACTGAAAAAGATTTTGCCATATGTCCCTGTAAAACATTATCGAAATTACTAGGAGTTAGACGGTATGATTTAACGTTGAGATTACTTTCATGGTCAATGGGAGGGTTATCGGCCATGTTAACATATTATGTGTACTCTTAAAATAATACAGTGTTAATGTGCTTTCTTAAGCAAGAACATGAAGTTTGAAATCACCGTAATCAACATCGTCGATTCCAATGTCAAACAAGTCATCAGGGTTGCGTAAGATCTTTTGTTCACCATTATGCAGTTTGCAGATGATGTTCCCTGATTTGGTTTTCGTTTTCATCACACTCTGTGAATCCTTGGCCCTGGCAAGCACAGCTAACCGCATCGGGGTGAGGTCCTCGTTGATGAACAGACCTTTGTACTGGTCTCTCCCCTTTAACTTGAACCGTGCATCATACAGCTCATCCCTTCTCCTCCTAGCCACAAACCTGACGATGGCCTGTCGAGGTTTGCCGTCGGTTCTCTGTTTTCCAACCCGATTGCACATGGAGATGTCATCGGGTTTGATGTCGACACCAACTTCTTTGGCTATGTTGCATACTTTTTGGATGAGAGCCTCACCTGAGATTCTGTCCCCCTAGGGATGCTACCTGCCAAGTTTGGTGAAAATTTGCGATAGGGTTTTCCAGAAAAAGATAAAAAATTACATTTTTGGTCCAAATCTAGGCCCCTGGGGCCCCCCAGGTGGGGCATGGTGCCAATTTGATAGGAATGAGATCCCCCCCCCCCCCACCAAGGGATGCTAACTGCCAACATTGGTGAAAATTCATAATGGTATTTTCAAGAAAAAGATGAAAATGTTCAATTTGAGCCCCATTAGGACCCCTCCCCTCCCCTCCCCTGGGTCCCAAGGGAGGCACCCCTGATTCCGCCATGAGCAAACTTGAAACTATACATTCATCAATGTACTAATTCATTGTAATAACTTAGCTCTATCACATCTAGTTCTAGAGAAGAAGATTTGAGATTCCTTAATCTCTTCTTGGAGGGGTTGGGCCCCTCTGGGGGCCCCCCAGGTGGAGTATGGTGCCCACTTGAACAAATTGAGATCCAATCCCCCTAGGGATGCTATACCTGCCAAGTTTGGTGAAAATCAGTCGAGGGCTTCTCAAGAAGAAGATGAAAATGTAAAAAGTTTAAGCACGACGGACGACGCACGACGGACGCCGGACGAAGAGCGATCGCAATAGCTCACTTGAGCCTTCGGCTCAGGTGAGCTAAAAAAAAAAGCAAGACAATACCTCTACAAGCTTATCAAATCTTGAAAGGATTGCTTAATCTATGCCAATGGTAAGGAGATGACTATCACATTCATAATCCTAAACTGAAACATGTCCATTCATTCAATTCAGCTTGTAAAACTGATCGAACATTGCATTAAATGATCATCTATAGTCATCCATCATCAGCTAAAATGGTTTTAAAAATTTACACACTCATCGCAGAGTTGGGAGAATTTTTTCAGAAACTCATTCTGCTCCCAGAAAATGTGTTGATCAGAATATTTGTTTCAAAACGTCCAAACGTCTAGATAGAAGAACACCAAGAAACCAACGAGTTCACTGAAGAAATCAAATTGAAAGAGACTAATAACATCAAGCCTCTGAAAGACACACAAAAAAAATGAAAAGAATCACTTTAAAGATTGAGAGCAAAGGGGCACGCCACCTGTGCAATCAAAGTCAGGCCTACAGTAGAGTTACTGCCCAGTCCTCATTCGTCGAAGCTTATGCTTAACTGATTGAATACTACGAACAGGAAATGAGTGTTCAAGACACAATCTAGCATAACGCTTGTAGACTTTTGTAACTGACCCATCAGTAACATCGACGACCGCAGTTTGTAGCAATTCAAGCTCAACGGTCGACCAGGGTCTTCTGAAATTCGCAGGTAAGTTCCGAGTTTCTACCTGTTCGACTTCTTGTAATGTCTCTGCAACGGATGAATTACCAAACTGCGCAAAGTCATCTTCTGCTGGCTCCTCAACAATAGGAACATGTCTATACTGTTTAGCGTTTCCACGCGCAGAAAGGATGGGCATCGAAATCTTAAATGGAATGTGCTCGTGCAGCCTCATTACCCTTAGCTTATGGACACCACTCAGAAAGTAATGTGACAGGATTCCAAGTCTGCGCAAATGGTTCTGAGTGAAAGGCATATTATTCTCTAGATTAGCCATTCGAGCGTAATCAATGTAGATGCCAAGCTGCAGAAAAGCAATACAGGTGACAAAGAGACAAACAGTCACCGTTTGATCTCGGTCTAAGTTACTCCCATCTAGCCTGGAGACCACAGGTGATATCCAAGGCATGGTAGTGTCCCTGACAGTTCTGAGGTTCCTGGAAAATGTGAAATTACCTGATTCTAATCTTACAAGCACATCAGCAGATAGACTTGCAGATCTTGCTGCAAGTGATTCTGTGCCACCGGGCAGGATGACTTGCCAGACGGATTTGTGGTCCCAAGTAGCCTTCTGATGCTTCGAGGAATCTAAAAACTTCAGCGCCGGAAAATGTGTCATCTTTAAATCAAGAAAACCTGCTTTAATGACAGCATCAAGCGAGCGTGAAGCTTTGACTAGCATTGTTAATGCCTTACCAAATGTCATTGGAAATCCAAATCGACCAACTTTTGCCAGCTCTTTTACGAGCTGGTCAAGAGAGATGCTGCCAGTACATCTCTTGCCAGAAGGAGGCCGCTCCTGTGTATACATGCTGAGAGGAGTTTGATTGCTGCCGTGCAGGTCTTGCAGCAAGATTTGTACTAAAATCCTTCCAGTTACTGCATTGTTTGCACACAGATAGTCTGAAAAGGTGAACAAACGTTTAATTCGAGTCTGCTGAATGTCGGAGCGTGTCCAGTTGCCAAGAGGAGGTGGAGTATCTGGCAGTGCCGCTCCATTGGCAGGACCAATACCGAGGATACCTCTCAGTGTTGTAAGGCTTCGACGGTCGCTGACAGTACCAGGTCCGAGGTTGACAGAAAGGACGTTATCTGACGGCAACGAAAGTTTCCCCCAAAACAATCTCTCCAAAGCCAACTCGAGCTGATATGCCCTCCACGAGTTTAAAAAACCACCTGCATGCTGGCAAGTGGAGCGGAGATTTGACAAGTCATCAATTAGATCTTTTGCAATTGCTTGTAAAATCTCAGTGAACTTCATTGATGGGTTGCTATGGACATCATAAAAGGGGATGAAGACTGGATGGCGTTCTAGTACTGTGGCCAAAGCACGCTCTTGAAAGAAATCCTTCGCATCAATGGCATCGGGGATTTGATCTTGTTGCAAAACAGTTACTATCTCCAATCGACATGCTATGTCCTTATTTAGTTTGGTTGTGTTCTCCGCCATTGTCTCAATGAAATGTGTTGCCTTTGAAGACATTGAGGCAGTTGTGCGGTGATGGAGGAGCTGGCAGGTTGCAATAATCCCTGAAACAGGATGATTATGTAGTGTACCCACGTGGCAGTGTGGGGTATCAGCGTACATCTGGAGAAATGTAATTTGTCGTGGGAATGCTGCTATCCTTCGAAGTTCTCCAGATATATCGAGTTGCCGGCTATCCAGGTTGGTCTGGTAATTAACGGCGTCATACATGGAGAGAGCATTGTACATGACACCTCTGGAATTGATGAGTTCCTGAACACCTTGCCTGGACCACAGCAGATGGGTGTTATACGCAGAAGCATCAATAGTAACAGCATGATGGATACTGATTGACCGAATCGTATTAACGGTATACATGGCAGATATAACAAAGGGTTCCCGTTGCTTCTGTCCAAACCTAGATGCCATAATCATAACGCGTGTCTGTGGGGGACTTGGTGAAACGGAAAGTGACTCTTGAAGTAACTCAAAAACAAATCGTTGGTCTTGAGGTAAAATATTGAAATTTGAAAGATCGTGAAAAGAGTTCTTTTGAATAGATGCGCGGTTATTGTCTTTACGAGGCAAGTTGCTCAATCGATGAATGAATGCATTCCTCACGCGATGAAAATAATCCAGTGTCTCTTCTGGAGTAATACTTTGATACCTATCTGCAGTCGGAACAGGGCACACGGTTAATCGCCATCCTTGTGTATATCCAATGTGCATTCCCAATGTACTGCGAAGGGACTTCAGACTGTTAGCATTGTACGTTCGCACATCTATATGCTTCTTCAGAATGTGGTATACCGGTTGAATACTGGTCCGGTTAACATTGAACAACAAATATGGTACTGGTGATATGATGCCGATGAGAGAGTCCATTTCTACTACAACCCCGTCAATGTCATATTTGTAATCAAGATACACCAATTGTTCCAATGTTGTTGCGTTGGTAGATTGCGTATTCAAGTAGACATTCTCACTCGTCAAGAAATCCCTGATATTTTCATACTGTTCGACTTCATGGACAAATTGCGTGATGTTTTCCTTCGCAACGTCGATGAGGTTCTTTCTTTCCGCCATCACTGTAATTTTAGTACAAGAAAGGATACGACAACATGTCAACATTACCACGCACACCAAAATACATGTCATAGAATAACAAACAACAATGGGTTTATCAAGCCAATTCTCCGAAATTAATAAAACAAGTTAACTTTGTGATAAAATATACAAAGAAAAAAAAGGAGAACGTAGGTGGAAATGATGACATGCTGTGGATTTGGTGGCTATATTACGGACTTTTCGATTGGCACGTTCACTGGTCGAATGCGACTAAAGCAGGGTTGACGAGGCACGCAGATCCATATTTCTACCTTTTCAATTTATTTCTCACAAAAGCGTACTGAGCTCAGTGATATCATCTTCATAGTTTTAATTGCAAGATCATAATCATTCTGAATCTATAGACTTTTGGAGGAAATAAACTTCCCATATATCAGCGGTGTTTGAGACAATGATAAATTCATGTTATTATATGACGCAATTCGGCCTACATCACGTGCAAGGTGTAAAAGAAATTCTCTTGCTGCAACAAATTGCCAATGCAGAAATAAACTGTGTTCATTTTATGGAGTATTCTGCACAAGATTTGTATTAAGGGAAATCACAGACAAGAGAATATAGTTTTAGAGAACTTATGAATCCACTGCTGTCCTATTGCATGTCTTGCAAAAATCAAGTCAATTGTATCCATTGTACGACTTGTAATTTGGTGTTTTGTATAGAGCTCACTTGATGAATAGAAAGGTGTGATCTCGATTAGTGACCATGCTTTAGAGCATTACGTCTTTTTGTATGTATATCAGGTTCGAAAAGAAACGTCTTAACACGTCTTTTTGACTCAAACAAACAAAGAGAATGGACGTCATTTTGACTCTTTTTAAGTCGCAACAGTTAAAAAAGTAGTATTTGATTACAAGATCCAGTGAAGCTGTAGGTATACAGGTACAGACATGACTTTGTATATCGAAGCTTCCCTACTCCTAAAGTACTAACGCTATACCTATGTCGACAACCTATTTATCGTTATAGACTGGTTGTATGACTTTTTTGCATACGGACAAAAAAGTGGTAATGCTCTAAAGAATGGTCACTAATCTAGGTCATAAAAAGCATAAAATGTGTTTACGACGTGATTGTGACGAGACATCTTGTCTTCAAAATAGTAAGTTACACGCCATTGAGAAATCTTAATATGACCACGTAGACATCAAAAAGACGTCACTTAGATTTAATACTATGGGTGTTAAATTTAACACCGATCAAGTGTTAATATAGGACCACATCCACAGGTGTAGAAAATATATTGTAATGGTGTTGAAAAGTGTTCACCTGGCACTTCTAGGTGTTAATTTGACACTGTATCTTGTGATATTTTGACAATGCACTGGTGTTAATTCAATAATGACACTGCATGGTATTGATTTTATATTGTTGGTGTTAATATCAATGGTACAACACCCGTCCAGCTTCAATAGGAGACCACACCAACTGGTGTTACTGTGGTGTAAATGTGTTTACACATTTTTTCAAAAATCAAGTATTTTATTGGAAAATTCTTGATTGTCTTGTTTAAGTTCAAAATCAACAAGATGTGCAGTTACTGAGAAACTCTTCAAAAAACAGTTTTATATTTTGAAATGACACCCGAAGGTGTTGATTTACCGCCATAAATGAGCACCGAAAATTTAACACCAGCTTGGTATTTCATATTTAGCACCGGATTTTTTTGCAGTGCAGTTTTCTACAACCCCTTTCATTGGCAAAGTAGTGTAATCAGGTTTTTCTTAGGGCCCCTTTTAATTTGTTGATAATCCTTTGCACACTCTTCACTTTCCAACTCTAATAACTTTTGAAACAGATATGCTACTGCTTTGAAAGTTCACATCTATTATCAAAAGAATGTGTTTATCAAGCATGCTCAATTTCAGCTTAATCTGATAATCCCTTCAGTTTTGTTGCTACAATAATTTACATCAAGGTTTTTGTCCCATTCATGGCACGGGTAGCACGGCTTAGTAAAGATTAACGAAAATACGTTTTGACGTCATTTTAAGACGTTGAAATGACGTTCATTTCTTTGTTTATTTACGTCACAAAGACGAAAATTATTTATGACGTGTTCTTGCAGTCGCAAATGTGACGACGTTTTTACGTCTTCCATTTGAGCAAAAACATGGCAAACTGTCGAAAATTTACGACGTCTTAAGTAAATATAATGTCATCATTAAGTCGCAAAAAAAGACTAAGATATCTAGTCATCAATTTGTACAAATTTTACTTCATCTTCTATCGGCCGTGATCTGGCAAAACAATACTTTCGTTTGAGGCGATTTCGAGATACGTTTAAAGTTTAAGCCTGCCGTTTACATAGGGTGATTTATATAGATTAAAATTGTCTTCTATAACAAAGTGGGGTTACTCATGTTTGTTCTAAATCAATATACCTGCTCATTTTCATATTGTGTTTAGAGAACTTTTAGAGTTTTCAAAAAATACTGCTAGATTAATGATCTAGTAAAACTGCATAACTACCAAGATATACGTAGTTCTGCCAGATAAATGCGTCATGAATTCGTCGCTTATATCACGTTATTGATATGTCGCAAAACCAATGGAAAAGTGACATGATTAATAAAGCGGTCCGATGACATAAGTAAAATGTAAAATTAATGTAAATCTAATGTCATAAATATATCAATAATTATATGATATGATATATACGTTGCAAAAAAAATGTGTCATTAATGCATCAACAAACTATCACTTCATTAGACATCACAAAGCTAATGTACAATATACGTCAAAAGTGGGCAGGGATAACATGGAGTGATTACATCATCTTAGCTAATTACATTGCAAAAAATAATTAAAATCATATCATTTTATTGTCTCATTATGACGTACGACATTTGACCAATAGTAACCGAAAAAAGACGTCTTTTTAACGTCAATCCACTATCAGAGTTGTCTCGAGAACTGACTTCTCAGACCACTCGAAATGTTCTTTTTAATAATAATGATAATAATAATAATAATAATAATATGAACACTTGTAATGCGCCTGTATCCATCATGAATAGATGCTCATGGCGCAGAAAGAGAGGCAGAGAAAAAAAACCAGTGAAAAGGAGGTATGAGAAAAGGAATAAAGGAAATGTTTACAAAAAAGCTTGTCTAAAAACCAGGTTTTAAGTGAGATCTTAAATTCACTTAGAGAGGACAGATTTCGAATGTTTTGTGGGAGTCTATACTATAGGAATGGACCAGCATACAGAAATGATCGATCACCCCAAGAATTATGAGTTTGTGGTACGGCAAGTAGAGATGAGTTTGAAGACCTAAGGCGCCTGGAAAGATTGTAAGGGGTAATCAAACTACCTAGTGAGGAGCAGTTCCATGTAATGAATGAAAAACAAATAGCAGTAACTTGAACATGATTCAATAATGAATGAGCAGCCAGTGTAAAGAGATAAGTAAGGTTGTTACATGTTTTCTTGTAGGTGACAATGAAACTAAGAGGGCAGCATGATTTTGAAGCTTTTGAAGGCGGTCTAATTGTAATTTTGATGTCTTATAGAGTAGAGCATTACAGAAATCCAAACGAGAAGTAATAAGTGCATGCACTATCTTTTCTGTACTAGACTGAGTGAGTTACTTTCTCATTTTTAAATCACCAATATATCCGCAACCAAATAACTCATCATTTTATAAGAAATAACCCCCTTGTAGAGCCCACTAATGTCAAAATCGCCCACTAATGTCAAAACAACCACTAATGTCATAACACGTCGACGACAAATGTCAAAACAACCACTAATGTCATAACGCGTCGACGACAAATGTCAAAACAACCACTAATGTCATAACGCGTCGACGACAAATGTCAAAACAACCACTAATGTCATAACACGTCGACGACAAATGTCAAAATCGGATCAACCACTAATGTCATAACACGTCGACGACAAATGTCAAAATTTCCATTTTCACTGCAAATGTCATAACACGTCGACGACAAATGTCAAAATCGGATTAACCACTAATGTCATAACACGTCGACGACAAATGTCAAAGTTTCCCAATTTTCTGCAAAATGTCATGACGCGTCACAAGGGCGGATCGAGGAATTCCATAAAGGGGAGGCGCCTTTACAAAATCAAAGGCTGGCGTGACCCTCGGCCCCCTCCCCCCCTCCCATTTTCTTATTTTTATTTCTGTTGTCTTGACAAAATAGAGAGAGGGGGCTCTAAAGGGGGATGCGTCCCCTCTAAATCCGCGATTGCGTCAACCACAAATATCAATATTGGATTAACCACAAATGTCATAACACGTCGACCACAAATGTCATAACGCGACACAGGGGCGGATCCATGAATTCCGTAAAGGGGGGGGGGGGGCCTTTACAAATGCAAAGGCTTGCGCGACCCCCTTTTCTTTTTGTTTCTGTTAGTGAGGGTGCACGAGAGGGGGAAGCGCCCCCTCTCGATCCATCATTGCGTCAACCACATAAAATTATGGACAAACTCATTGCTTGCATTACAGGGGCGAATCCAGGAATTTTGTAAAGGGGAGGCGTCTTTACAAAGTCAAAGGTTGGCGCGACCTTACCCCCTCCCCATTTTCTTGTGTTGACGAAATAAAGAGAGGGGCACTAAAGGGGGATGCACCCCTCTCAATCCGCGATTGCGTCAACCACAAGTCAAAATCGGGGATTAACCACAAATGCAATAACACGTCGACCACAAATGTCATAACGCGTCACGGGGGGGGGGGGGATCCAGGAATTCCGTAAAGGGGGGGGGGCGCCTTTACAAAATCAAAGGCTGACGCGACACGTCCCCCCCCCCCAATTTTTTTCTGTTGTTTTAACCTAATAATTACAGTGAGGGTGCACCAGAGGGGGATGCGCCCCCTCTCGTCGACCCATCATTGCGTCAACCAGAAATATCAAAACTCATTGCTTGTATTACGGGGGCGGATCCAGGAATTCCGTAAAGGGGAGGCGGCTTTACAAAATAAAAGGCTGGCGCGACCTTCGCCCCCACCCCCATTTTCTTATTTTTATTTCTGTTGTGTTGAAAAAAAAAATAAAGAGAGGGGGCACTAAAGGGGGATGCGCCCCTCTAAATCCGAGATTGCGTCAAGCACAAATATCAGTATTGGATTAACCACAAATGTCATAACGCAACACAGGGGCGGATCCAGGAATTCCGTAGGGGGGGGGGGGGAGGGGGCGCCTGTACAAAATCAAACGCTGGCGCGACTCCCCTTTTCTTATTTTTGTTTCTGTTGGTTTAACCTAATATAGTAAGGGTGCACGAGAGGGGGAAGCGCCCCATCGCGATCCATCATTGCTTCAACCACATAATACAATGGAAAAGCTCATTGCTTGCATTCCAGGGGCGGATCCGGAAATTTTGTAAAGGGGAGGCGTCTTTACAAAGTCAAAGACTGGCGCGACCTTCCCCCTCCCCATTTTCTTCTTTTTAGTTCTGTTGTATTGACCAAATAAAGAGATGGGCAATAAAGGGGGATGCGCCCCCTCTAATTCCACGATTGCATCAACAACAAGTCAAAATCGGGCATTAATCACAAATGGAAACACGTCGACCACAAAATGTCATAACGCGTTACAGGGGTGGATCCAGGAATTCCGTACGGGGGGGGGGGGGCGCCTTTACAAGATCAAAGGCTGGCGTGACACTCCCCCCCCCCCCCCCATTTCTTATTTTTATTTCTGTTGTTTTTAACCTAATAATTATAGTCAGGGTGCACCAAAGGGGATGCGCCCCCTCTCGATCCATCATTGCGTCAACCACAAATGACTAAACTCATTGCTCTCATTACAGGGGCGGATCCAGGAATTTCGTAAAGGGGAGGCGTCTTTACAAAGTCAAAGTCTGGTGCGACCCTCCTCCCTCACCCATTTCGTTCTTTTTATTTCTGTTGTCTTGATGAAATAAAGAGAGGAGGCACTGAAGGGAGATGCGCCCCCTCTCAATCCGCGATTGCGTCAACCGAAAATGTCAAAATCGGAGATTAACCATAAATGTCATAACACGTCGACCACATACAAATGTCAAAATTTTCAAACTAATTGCAAATGTCATAATGCGTCAGAGGGGTGGATCCAGGAATTCCGTAAAGGGGATGGCCGCCTTTAAAAAATCAAAGGCTTTTAACAAAATATAGTGAGGGGGCACCAGAGGGGGACGCGACCCCTCTCGTTCCATGCTTGATTGCGTCAACCACAAAAATCAAAACTCATTGCTTGCATTACAGGGGCGGATCCAGGAATTCCGTAAAGGGGAGTCACCTTTACAAAATCAAAGGCTGGCGAGACCCCACCCCATTTTCTTATATTTATTTCTGTTGCGTTAACAAAACATAGCGAGGGGGCACCAGAGGGGGATGCGCCCCCTCTCGATCAGCGTTTACGCCAACCGCAAATGTCAAAATTGGATTAACCACAAAATGTCATAAGACGTCGACCACAAAAATGTCGAAATTTCCAGATGTACTGCAAATGTCATAACGCGTCACAGGGGCGGATCCAGGAGTTTCGTAAAGGGGAGCCACCTTTACAAAATTAGAACAGCCGCACCCCCTCTTTTTTTTCTTTTTATTTCTGTTGTTTAAAAAATGAAAGAAGGCAGCAGAGACGAATGGGCCCCCTTTCGATCCGCGATTGCACTATAGGGGCGGGTCCAGGAATTCCGTAAAGGGGAGACGCCATTAAAAAAATCAAATGCCTGCGCAAGCCACCTCTCCTTTTTCTTAATTCAATTTCTTTCGTGTTTACAAAAGTAGAGACGGGGAGGGGGTATACCGCCCCCCTCTCGACCCGCGACTGCGTCAACCACAAGTTTTTGGCAAATCTCGTTGTTTGCATTGCATGGGGCGGAACCAGGAATTCCGTAAAGGGGAGGCCCCTTTACAAAATTAAAGATTGCCGCACCCCCATTCTTTTTTTTTCTTTTTTTAACGTTTAAACAAAAGAAATAAAAAGAAAAATAAGGGGGAGGGGGATTTCGCAAGCATTTCATTTTGAAAAGACGTCTCCCCTTTGCGCTTTAAGGAATTCTTGGACCTGCCCCCGTAATGCAAGCAATGAGTTTTGACATTTGTGGTTGACGTACGCGATTGCGGATCGAGGGGGGAGGGGAGCATCCCCCTCTGGTACCCCCTCTCTATTTTTTGTTTTTGTTTTGTTTTTGTTGGGAAAACAACAGAAATGAAATAAAAAAAAAGGGGGATGCGGCATAACGCGTTACAGGGGCGGATCAAGGAGTTTCGTAAAGGGGGGGGGGCGTCTTTACAAAACTAGAACTGCCGCACCCCAACCCTCCATTTTTTTCCATTTTTCTATTGTTTTAACTAAAGAAAAAGAAAGAGAGGAGAGCGCCAGAGGGGGATGCTCTCCCTTCTCGATCCGCGATTCGGTCAACCACAAAATGTCAAAACTCATTTTTGCTTGCATGATAGGGGCGGATACAGGAATTCCGTAAAGGGGAGGCGCCCTTACAAAATCAAAGCTGCTGCATCGTTTGCATTACAGGGGTGGATCCAGGAATTCCGTAAAAGGTAGACACCTGTACAAAATTAAAGGCTTCCACCCCCCCCCATTTTATTTATTTTTGTTGTTTTAACAAAAAAAAAGGGGGGGGCACCAGAGATGTACCAGTCCCCTCCCAATCCATGATTGCGTCAACCACTTAATGTCAAAACTCATTGCTTGCATTAAGGGCGGATCCAGGAATTCAGTAAACGGGAGGCGCCTTTACAAGTTATAATGGCTGCCGCACCCCCATATTTCATTATTGTTTTAAAAAAAGAGAGGTGGCATCAGAGGGGGATGCGCCTCCTTCTCGATCCGCGATTGCGTTAACCATAATATCAAAACTAATTTCTTACCGTACAGGGACGGATCCAGGAATTCCGTAAAGGGGAAGCGCCTTTACAAAATTTAAATCTGCCGCACCCCCCTATTTTTTCTTTTAATTTTTCTATTGTTAAAAAAAAAATGAAGGAGTCACTATAGAGGTATGAGCCCCCTCTCGATCCGCGATTGGGTTAACACAAAATGTCAACATTCATTGCTTGCATTAGAGGGGCGGTCCAAATTCCGTAAAGGAGAGACGCGTTTATAAAATCAAAAAGTTGCGCAAACTGCCTCGCCTTTTTTTTTTTTTAATTTCTTTTATGTTAACAAAAATAGAGACGGGGAGGGGGTACCGTGTCCCCCTCTAGATCCGCGACTGCGTCAACCACAAGTTAATGGCAAAATCCATTGTTTGCATTACAGGGGGCGGAACCAGGAATTCCGTAAAGTGATGGAGGCTCCTTTACACAATTAAAGACTGCCGCTTTAACTGTCGTTTAAACAAAAGAAATAAAACGATATTGATAAGGGGGAGGGGGATTGCGTCAACCTTTCATTTTGAGAAGACGTCTCCCCTTTACGCTTTACGGAATTCCTGGACCCGCTCCTGTAATACAAGCAATGAGCAAGCATTTCTGTTGTTGTTAAAACAACAGAAATGAAAAAATAGGGGTGCGGCAGGTTTTAAATTTGTCAAGGCTCCTTCCCTTTACAGAATTCCTGGATCCGCCCCTGTAATGCAAGCAATGAGTTTTGACATTTTGTGGTTGACGCAATCGCGGATCGAGACGGGCGCATCCCCCTCTGATGCCCCCTCTATTTTTTTTTCTTCAAAACAACATAAATGATAAAAAGATGGGGTGATGCGTCAGGCTTTAATTATGCAAAGGTGCACCCCCTCCCCTTTACGGAATTCCTGGACCCGCCCCTGTAATGGAAGCAATGAGTTTGGTCATTGTGGTTGACGCAATCATGGATCGAGAGGGGGCGCATCCCCCATGGTGCCCCCTCTATATATTTTGTTAAAACAAGAGAAAATGAAAAGAAGAAAATGGGGCGGTGTCGCGTGAGCCTTTGATTTTGTAAAGGCGCCTCCCCTTCACGGAATTCCCGGATACGCCCCTGTAATGCAAGCAATGAGTTTTGACATTTTGTGGTTGACGCAATCGCGGATCGAGACGGGCGCATCCCCCTCTGATGCCCCCTCTATTTTTTTTTTCTTCAAAACAACATGAATGATAAAAAGATGGGGTGATGCGTCAGGCTTTAATTATGCAAAGGTGCACCCCCTCCCCTTTACGGAATTCCTGGACCCGCCCCTGTAATGGAAGCAATGAGTTTGGTCATTGTGGTTGACGCAATCACGGATTGAGAGGGGGGGGGGGCATCCCCCATGGTGCCCCCTCTATATATTTTGTTAAAACAAGAGAAAATGAAAAGAAGAAAATGGGGCGGTGTCGCGTGAGCCTTTGATTTTGTAAAGGCGCCTCCCCTTCACGGAATTCCCGGATACGCCCCTGTCATGCAAGCAAAGAGTTTGGTCATTTATTTGTGGTTGACGCAATCATGGATAGAGATGGGGCGCATCCCCCATGGTGCCCCTCTATATATTTTGTTAAAACAAGAGAAAATGAAAAGAAGAAAATGGGGTGGTGTCGCGTGAGCCTTTGATTTTGTAAAGGCGCCTCCCCTTCACGGAATTCCTGGATACGCCCCTGTAATGTAAGCAATGGGTTTAGTCATTTGTGGTTGACGCAATCCTGGATCGAGAGGGGGCGCATCCCCCATGGTGCCCGAAAAGAAGAAAATGGGGTGGTGTCTCGCGAGCCTTTGATTTTGTAAAGGCACCTCCCCTTCACGGAATTCCTGGATACGTTCCTGTAATGCAAGCAATGAGTTTTTCCATTTGTGGTTGACGCAATGGTGGATCGAGAGGGGGCGCTTCCCCCTCTGGTGCACCCTCACTATATCAGGTTAAAACAACAGAAAAAAAAAATAAGAAAAGGGGGTCGCGCCAGCCCCCTCCCCCCTTTATGGAATTACTTGATCCGCCCATGTGACGCGTTATGACATTATTTTGTGTTCGAAGTGTTATGACATTTGTGGTTAATCCAATATTGACATTTGCGGTTGAGGCAATCGCGGATTTAGAGGAGGCGCACCCCCCTTAGTGCCCCTGTCTTTATTTTGTCAACAGAACACAAATAAAAAGAAGAAAAGTAAGGAGGGTCGCGCCAGCCTTTCATTTTGTAAAGGCGCCCCTCCCCTTTGTGGAATTCCTGGATCCGCCCCTGTAATGCAAGCAATGAGTTTTTCCATTTGTGGTTGACGCAATGATGGATCGAGAGGGGCCGCATCCCCCTCTGGTGCACCCTCACTATAATTATTCGGTTAAAACAACAGAAAAAAAATAAGGAATTGGGGGGGGGGGTGGGGACAGAGTGTCGCGCCAGCCTTTGAAATTGTAAAGGCGCCCCCCCCCCCTTTCCGGAATTCTTGCATCAGCCCCTGTGACGCGATATGACATTTGTGGTCGACGTGTTATGACATTTGTGGTTAATTCCCGATTTTGACTTTTGGTTGACGCAATCGCGGATTATGAGGGGGCGCATCCCCCTTCAGTGCCCCTCTCTTTATTTTGTCAACACAACAGAAATAAGAAGAAAATGGGAGAGGGGGGAAGGTCACGCCAGCCCTTGACTTTCTTGTGAAGACGTACGCCTCCCCTTTACAAAATTCCTGGATCCCCCCCCCCCATAATTTCAAGCAATGAGTTTTCGAGAGGGGGGGGGGGGGGCTTCTCTCTCTGGTGCACCCTCACTATAGTATGTTAAACCAACGGAAACAAAAATAAGAAAAGGGGGGTCGTGCCAGCCTTTGATTTTGTAAAGCCTTCCCCCTTTTTTTATGGAATTCCTGAATCCGCCCCTGTGACGCAATCGCGGATTTAGAGGAGGTGCACCCCCCCCCCTCCTAAGTGCCCCCTCTCTTTATTTCGTCAACACAACAGAAATAAAAAGAAGAAAAGGGGGAGGGTCGGGCCAGCCTTTCATTTTGTAAAGGCGCCCCTCCCCTTTACGGAATTCCTGGATCCGCCCCCGTAATGCAAGCAATGAGTTTTGATATTTGTGGTTGACGCAATCATGATTCGAGAGGGGGCTCTTCCACCTCTGGCTCACTCTCACTATAGTATGTTAAAACAACAGAAATAAAGATGAAAATTGGGGGGGGGGGGTGTCACGCCAGCCTTTGATTTTTTAAGGCGCCCCTCCGCTTTACGGAATTCCTGGATCCACCCCCTGTGACGCGTTATGGCATTTGCAGTTAGTTTGAAAATTTTGACACCTGTGGTCGACGCGTTATGACATTTGTAGTTAATCCCCGATTTTGACATTTGCGGTTGACGCAATCGCGGATTGAGAGGGGGCGCATCCCCCATTAGTGCCCAATCTCTTTATTTCGTCAACACGACAGAAATAAAAAGAAGAAAATAGGGGAGGGGAGGGTCGCGCAAGACTTTTACTTTGCAAAGACGCCTCCCCTTAACGAAATTCCTGGATCAGCCCCTGTAATGCAAGCAATGAGTTTGGTCATTTGTGCTTGACGCAATGATGGATCAGGAGGGGGCGCATCCCCCTCTGGTGCCCCCTTTCTTTTCTTTTCTTTCTTTTTTTTTTTTGGTTAAAACAACATAGATAAAAAGAAAAATATGGGAGGGGTGCGGTAGCCTTTAATTTTGTAAAGCCGCCTCCCCTTTACGAAATTTCTGGATCCGCCCCGTAATGCAAGCAATGAGTTTTGATATTTGCGGGTGGCGCAATGATGGGTCGAGAGGGGGCTCATCCCCTTGGTGCACCCGCCACTGTTGCGCCAGCCTTTGATTTTGTATAGGCGCCCCCCCCCCTTTACGGAATTCCTGGATCCCCCCCCCCCGTGACGCGTTATGACATTTGTGGTCGACGTGTTATTGCATATGTGGTTAATGGGGAGGGGGGAAGGTCGCGCAAGCCTTTGACTTTGTAAAGACGCCTCCCCTTTACAAAATTCCTGTATCCGCCCCTGTAATGCAAGCACTGAGTTTTTCCATGTGGTTGACGCAATGATAGATCGAAAGGGGGCGCTTCCCCCTCTCGTGCACCGTCACTAACAGAAACAAAAATAAGAAAAGGGGGTCGCGCCAGCCTTTGACTTTGTAAAGCCCTCCCCCCCCCCTTTACGGAATTCATGGATCCGCCCCTGTGTCGCGTTATGACATTTGTGGTCTACGTGTTATGACATTTGTGGTAAATCCAATATTGATATTTGTGGTTGACGCAATCGCGGATTTAGAGGGGGCGCATCCCCCTTTAGTGCCCCCCCTCTCTTTATTTTGTGAACACAGCAGAAATAAGAATAAGAAAATGGGGGGGGGGGGCGAGAGTCGTGCCAACCTTTGATTTTGTAAAGGCGCCTCCCCTTTATGGCATTCCTCGATCCGCCCTTGTGACGCGTCAGGACATTTTGCAGAAAATTGGGAAATTTTGACATTTGTCGTCGACGTGTTATGACATTAGTGGTTGATCCGATTTTGACATTTGTCGTCGACGTGTTATGACATTTGCAGTAAAAATGGAAATTTTGACATTTGTCGTCGACGTGTTATGACATTAGTGGTTGATCCGATTTTGACATTTGTCGTCGACGTGTTATGACATTAGTGGTTGTTTTGACATTTGTCGTCGAAGTGTTATGACATTAGTGGTTGTTTTGACATTTGTCGTCGACGTGTTATGACATTAGTGGTTGTTTTGACATTTGTCGTCGACGTGTTATGACATTAGTGGTTGTTTTGACATTAGTGGGCGATTTTGACATTAGTGGGCTCTACACCCCTCCTCTGACTTTTGAATCCCTTTGTAAATGCAGTTCACAAATGATGAGGTTCGTTTCAAGGTACTTGATCAAGTGATGTAACATCAGTTAAACTACTATCTATAACAATGTTTTCCAGCAAATATCTTTCTCAAAAGCAAAAAGGTCAATCTATCAACAACAACAAACAAAGAAAAATATAATGAAATAAATTTATCAAAAAAGATGGCGACGTATTTAGCCCCTACTTCCAAGAGGACTTCAAAACTTAGCAAAATTTACAACTTTAAACAAACACACAAAAAAATAACCAAGGATGCATAAAAGAACAAACACTTACCTATAACGTGATCAAAAACACATTTCCAAGTAATATCGAAGCAGGTAAAGGCGGTTGAAAGCCCAAAAGATGTCAAGTCTGTAAAAATATTGTAAGAGATACTTCCAAACAAATGAGGAACAGAAGTTCGATAAAAGCACACAGAGCATCAAGATCAAGCCAACCACTATGAAGGACAATCGCACTAAGAATGATAAGGGACCACCACTGAGCACACAACAACTGCAAATATAAAATACAAAAAAGAGAAGCCCTCTACGACAGGAAATGGCCAATGGACCTATGGTCCACTGTAGCAATGTTCCCCTATACCTAACCCTAACCCTAACCCTAACCCTAACCCTAACCCTAACCCTAACCCTAACCCTAACCCTAACCCTAACCCTAACCCTAACCCTAACCCTAACCCCTAACCCTAACCCCTAACCCTAACCCTAACCCTAACCCTAACCCTAACCCTAACCCTAACCCTAACCTAACCCTAACCCTAACCCCTAACCCCTAACCCTAACCCAACCCTAACCCTACCTATACACAAAATTTGGGATCTTAACTATCACTTTTCATACTTGGCAAATGCCCTAACTCTAACCCTAACCCTAACCCTAACCCTAACCCTAACCCTAACCCTAGCAAATGCCCTAACTCTAACCCTAACCCTAACCCTAACCCTAGCATTGTGTACAAAACCTATGGAAATTTTTTTTTTCCCAAAATGTGTTTTTTACACGTTTCAGACAATTCTAAGCGTTTTTTTTTTTAAAATTTTGTTTGAAAAAATACTTCGAAAATTTTTCCAAAAAAAAATTCAAAATGGCGCCAAAAAAAAAGTTATAGGAGTTAAGGTCCAAAATTTTGGGAATTTACTAACTAGCAGAAGTACTACCTATACACAAAATTTGGGATCTTAACTAGCACTTTTCATACTTGGCAAATGCCCTAACTCTAACCCTAACCCTAACCCTAACCCTAACCCTATAACCCTAACCCTAGCCCTAACCCTAACCCACTAACCCTAACCCTAACCCTAAACCCTAAACCCTAAACCCTAACCCTAACCCTAACCCTAACCCTAACCCAAGCCACATATCCAAAGATCTTATTGCTCTCTTGTCAAGAGCTTTAGAATAAAAATTCATACTTTTGGAAATAGCTGGACATAACAAACATTTCAGAGCAATTTATGACAATATAATAGTTAATTATACAGAAAATTTAAAGGGCCAGTCAAGCGACACCATGGTGTCCCTATTCAACCCAGTCTAACTGATTTTTTGCCCAAGAGAAGAAAAAATGTGCTGTCACAAATTCCTGTTGAAATAATTATTTCAATTTAAAGGTGTGTTGTAGTACCTAATAGGCTAGATTCATGAACCTTTTCAGCGAATTTCATTAATCAATGGCCACAGGAGCAGAAAAGTTTTGACCGCCCTGATTTTTTTGTGATTTTTTGAAAACTTTTTATTTGGACCTCCAGTACCCTTTTACAAATTTTTCACATCAGGAGGACCACTTTCTAGACACTGTTGGATGGTCCTTCCATCCTGTGATAAAAATAAGAAAAAAGTTCAAGCAAATTTGAAACATGCACATTCTAAAAACTTTTCTCGGTTTTGTCCCTTTTCACCCCGTTTTACGGTATGTCATGTTCATAAATCATATGAGTTTGAATAATTATGTATCATATTTAGTCACTATGGAAGGTAGTTACCCTGGTGTCTCCATAGGTTAAGAGTTCTTATGTGTATGATTATCCCAAATGTTTCTCTTGTCTCTTTTTTTTCTTTCTCTCTTTCTTTTTTCAAATTGTTGCCAATTGTGTGTAAATAATGTGATTTTTGTTTTGGATTTCTACAAAACAAAAGCAAATACTGGGTTGCTGTTTTTGTATACATAATAAAAAAAAATGAAATTGAAAAATAACTATCATAAAAACAATTACTTTCTACTGTAAGTTGAACTTATCAATCGAGAACATATTACCATTTCAATTTCAATATTCTGTTTCTTTTTAGGTAAAATGAGCACTTTATGAGAAGTCCAGAATATTAATACATGATTGTATAACATACACTTTTTGTAATACTATTCTCATTAATTTATTAAATTAGGCCTATGAATGATGAAAATTACTAGAAACAAATCCCCTTTGAATTCAACTTCCTTCTCATCTTCTTTTCTCTCTCTTTCTCTCTCCCTAATAGCCCAACCTTTTTCTTCAACTTTTCCTTCAACCACATTCTATTCCCTTAAATACTATTAAAATTAAATAATTCAATCTAAATTATTATCAACTTTTTTTCATGATAAAATCAATACTTGCCACAATTTTTAAAGAAATGATTGATGTCTTAATCCTGGTATGAATAATCGTATCAATAATTTGAATAGTGGTAATCATGATAGTGGCAATGAAAACAAAGAACTATCACAATAGCTCACTTGAGCCTTCGACCAGGGAGGTGGTCCCACGCCTCCCTGCTTCGACTCGGGTGAGCTAACAAGAAGAAAAATAAAATACGAAAAAGAAAGTAGGGCCTTGGGGCTACACGTATTGCACGAGTCGAGTTCGATATTGTTAGTAAGCGGCTAATTAGAGACTACCAGAATCGATTATAATCGTTGACATCGTTCTCTGCGAAATCGGTGCACTAGTTACGTCGGAGATTATGTTCGCGACCGACGTACTTTTCAACACCGATTTCTCATTTTTCTTACCTTTACGGCTTTCTAATTCCATGAAAACTCTCTGATATGGTTCAATTTAGCATCTCCAATAGCTGCACAAAATTTGATTGACAAATAGCGAAGCGAACGGTAGGTGTGCATTTCTTCACGATTACCTGAACTTCTTCATAAGCAGTTGGAATTTTATAAACCTCAAAGATTTGTCATTTAAAATTTCCTCTAGAATAATCTGTCTCGCATAAAGAAGACGCTTGCAATTCTGGAAGAACACGATGCTTTGTTGAATTTGTCGACTGTTTTGTTGAATTTCATTAGTTTGATTTGTGAATGAAAGGGGCCATTTCACAAGATATAGAATAAAAAAATCACGGAATAAAGTATGGAAAATCTGACAACAAAATAGCAATGAGCATGCACTGCTATGTACTGTAAGAACATACTCTTAATAGTGGTGAGAACTGATGCTGAAACGTGGCACTTGTTATAATGAAAGAGGTCACCAAGAAGCAAGAATTTACCTCCTAAACTGTTCCTAGTGGCAGTTTCAAATCCTTACAAATTCTTTCGAAAGGCACATTTCTTGTGCCCACTGAAGCGCAACACAGCAGAATGTTTATCAAAATGAAATTAGACTAACTCTTCATGAATAATTTTTAAGTTCACACAACAAAGGAACTGAATTTAGTCCATATCTATAGGACAAAGGGGTTTACCAGCCCCACCTGTTTATTGAAGCATGACACCTGGCAGGAAATGCCACAGGATCACTCTAATGCAAAGTGGTCTTAAGAACATTGAAAAAAAAGTCATTCAGTTGATTCAAGTGCACAAAATCAAAGCACTACATACTACATAATTTCAATGTTTGTTTTTTTTTTTTTTTTTGTTTTCTAAAGTGCTCATTCAACCGTGAATTGATCAACGTTGTGTGTAAAAGTCGTTGTCAGCTTTAAAAAACACAAATTCCATCTTTTGGAACAAATGTACCATGGAAAACATGTCCAAACTGCCATATTGGCAATTGTTACCCCATGATCACTCAACCGTGAAATTTTACCAAGTCATATGGTACGAAAAGAAGCACATAAATTGTGCATTCCATGCATTCTTTTGCTGGAGAATTGAAATTTGTTCCAATATCATTGAGTCAGTTACAAAATACGGCTTCTGAACTTCAAAAGGTGACCATTTTGCCTTCAAGGCGTGCTCACTGAAGCATAACCCAATGATATACACTGAATTCCACATGATAGGTAGCTTAGAAGTACAGCTACTTGCCCCTGTGTTTAGATTTTCTCAAAGGTTCCTAATTCAGAAATTACAGAGATTTGTTTTATGGGAACTTACTTTTTGTTTTGTGTTTATGTACAATATCAGTTATAAATTTAAAGCCAAATGCTTAAAAACAGGGAGTAAGCACAATTCACAATGTTCTATTTTTATATGCCTCGTGTTGGAAAATTGCTGTTACATGGCAACACATTGCTCAGCATTGCTGAGAGATGTGTTTTGCACATTTGAAATTTATATTGGTCAAAATGTGCCAAATCTCAAGTCAGATGCTCAAAAACTGAGGTAATTTGCTGAATAAACTGTTTATTTGCATTTCTTATTCATGAAATGAAGTTGCCATGGTAACATATTCGACGACAAAATATGAAGTGTCAAACCTTCATACTACAGCAATAGCACATGCCAAATTTCAAGTCAAATGCCAAAAAAAAAAAAGAAACCTGGGGGAATTAGCAAAATCTACAATACGGGTATATATCTACATTTTTATTGAAAAATGCTGTAACCATTGCAACACACTGTTCACCAATGAAACAAGATGAAGTTTGCACATTTATATACTATAGCAGGCACATGTGCCAAATTTCAAGTCATGTTCAAAAAATGAGAACGAGCCAAATATAGTTTCGCATGATTTTCATTAAGAAATATTCTTACCACGGCAACAAATTGTACGACAACCCATAAAGTCTACACTTATACATACTGTAGCCGTCACATGTGCCAAATTTCACAATGAATGCTCAAAAACTAGGGAGTTAGGTCAATCCAAATATTTTTGAATCTTCTGTATAAAAAAATGTTGTTGCCAGGGCAGCTTATTTCTTAACACCCATGGGAAAAAAAGGTGTGTAACATAACTACACCTTACATTGATCGCATGTTGCATTGACCACACAAGGAAGATTTACCATTAATTTTTCAGACCTGCAATTCAGAGATCTAATGCACATATTTGGTGAATTACATGTATTGGATTTTAGTTTGAAAAGAAAAAAATAAGAGTAGGTACATTCATATTCAGGTAAATTTGGAGAAAAGGGTGGTGGGAGGGGAGATAGGTCCCCTTCCACATGAGATAGATTTTGCATTTTCAGACCTGAATATATTCAAAGAGAGTCTGCACACTTTTTGGTGAAATATTCAATGATTGTTTCCATCAAAAGAATAAGAAAAATATAAACTAGTATTCAGCAAAATGTGCTAGGGGAGGGTGTCACACAAGGGAAGTTTTGCATTTTCAAACCGGAAATCAGAGATCACTTCTGGTGAAATGTTTGATGCAATTCCTATTAAAAAAAAAAAAATAGAAAAATAGATATTCAGGAAGATGTGTTGGAGAGGGATTGGGATATCCCTCCCACAAGAGGGAGATTTCTGCATTTTCAGACTGTAAATTTAGAGACCTGATGCACCCATCTAGTGACATATTAGATTGTTTCTATCAAAAAAGTAAAAAAAGAAATAAATATTAGGGAAACATGCCAGGGAGAGTGCTGAAGGGGGAACAACCCCTCCCGCACAAGGGAAGTTTTTGCATATATATTCAGACTTAAAATTAGAGATCTGATGTGCCCCTTAGGTGAAATATTGATTTCTGTGTCTATCAAAAAAAAAAAAAGCAAATAAATATTCAAGTTCAGGGAAATGTGCAGGCAGTGGTAAAATGTGGAAAGGGTGTCGGAAAGTGGACAGCTTCTTCTACACATGAGTGAGATTTTGCATTTTCAAACTGGGAATTCAGATATTTGGTGCACCAATTCAGCAAAGTATTTGATTTTTTTTTCTACAAAAAAAAAGAGAAACATTCACATTCAGGGAAAGATGCATGGAGATCAGGGAATGGCAGGGGGATAGCCTCCCACAGACCTGAAATTTAGAGACCGACACTTTTTTTGAAATGTCTGTTTTTCTATTAAAAAAAAAAAATAGATATTCAGGAAGATGTGCTAGGGAGGGTGTGGGATACCCATACCACACAAAGGAGTTTTTTTTTTTTTTCTGACTGGAAATTAAGAGATCTGCTCAACCATTTAGTGAAATATTTAATTTTTGTTTTTATCAAAAAAGTACAAAAAATATATATCATTAATATATCGGGCCTCTGCTGATTTTCTCAGTATTTCTTTCTAATTCAAATGACAGTTCCTTATGAAACAGCAATTAGTGTACTAAGGGCAAAGCCTTCTAATCAAATGCCCTTGAAGGAATAATTTCACATTCACCTAATTTGGCATTCACAAAGCTGGCAGTGTGGCCTAAATCTTGAGAGTGCTGGCTAGAGGCTACTAAAAACACAGTAAAAAAAAAAAGTTGCCAATGAGTGCAAGATATCACTTTTTCTAAAGCATGTAAATGAATTTAATGGCAAGAGATCAAAAGCAAAATATTAATATTACTTCTATACATGATGAAAAATATAATGCATGAATTAACAGCATCCAAATTAAAATTCAAAGTTCTTCCATCTGAAGATGTAATACAACCTTACAGTGTTTAAGAAAGGTGATTGCACTTATTCACTTCATGCTAACACATTACTTGATGACGTGCAAGATTAAGAAGTGTCGTTTTCACAAAAAATTCTTCACCCTAACACTAAAACAATCGCAAAGATTTTTGTTGTGGTTTTGTCTTGCTTTGTTTTGTTTTGATTGGGTTTTTTTTTTTCATTTCAAAGTCACAGCACCCATTAGAAAAATATAACAATTTAATTCTGGAACAAATCATACTAAGTCATAGGTACATAGGTTTTGCTCACTTAACATGATTGATACATCATATCCCATTTTGCAGAGACTGATCGTCATATTTTAAATGACACAAATCTATTGCAAACAAGTTTGGGCTTAACATACATGTACTTGACAAGGTAGACATATCTTTCTTGATCACAGTGTACACTAACCCCAGTGTCAGTGGACCCCCATACTACAACAACAAAGTATTTTGTCTATTCACTATTTCACCTTGTACACTTGTAAAACTATTCTGCTGAGCTGATTTTGAGCCTTGTAGTGATACAGCAGCTAGTCCCATTGAAGTATTATATAATCCATTATTAAAAGAACTGAAGTGCTGCCCCCCCCCCCCCCCCCGTGATAAGAAACAGCATCACCAGTCAAACGTAGATTTTTTTTCTTTGCCTTTCATCCTTGTGTGTTGAAATCCTGATATCGTTGCATGACAAAGGAAATTCTACAGAAAGCATGGTAAGCTTTGAATGAAACTAATGACATATGCATTGTCCAATTGTGTGTAACAAACTTGGAAAATCCATTCATTTGTCTGACTTTTCTCAAAATTTACTACTGTGTTGATTTGATTCTTTCCACAGATAACAGCTTCCCTCTGGAAGTATTACCAAATTTCAACTAAAACCAGAGTTCCAGATGCGATTTTCTGAAGTTTTGGTGCTCACACATCAAAACTGTCATCACAATTACATTTGAACATGATATGTATTACACTCAAGTGCTATCATGCCAAGACATACTTTCTACAATGCTCCTTATCAAAATATCATGCAATGAGATGGTAACTGCTCTCTTTGTTACTGTTACATTTTGAACTGCTACTTTGTTTCATGTACAATGAAAAATAGGTTCACACACAAAATATGACAAATTAACTCTTTATGTGTCACGTTCGCACACCCGACTCAGTCAACGGCGTATGCCAACTTCGTATATTCTGCTGAAACGCACTAACCCACCAAAACCAGTCGATAAATAGCCAAATGCCACAGAACAATGAAAACGTTTCTCGTGATTCTGTTCCTCTTATATTTAGCTTGTATTTTATGTGGTAATTGGCTATCAATCGGTGTTCCCTGCTGGATTTGTGTGTAAATTCTAAGTTTCTGCCACTGTTTTGTGTGCAAAAGTCAGGCCTTTTGTGTAATGCTGCCCCATGTACCTACTGGTAATTTGAAAGAAAATAGATAATAGATTTGATAGGCAATTTACATCAAAGTAAAGCTTGGCATTTTCTCTACAACTCTGCGCACTACATGACCAGCTCAACATAAATTTTTAAAGGTTACATTGATTTGAAAAGATTTTTTTTTCAAAGTATGACTATACATACCTTGGTGTCTCAGAATAATGTGGCACTCAGGGGGATTCTACCATGGCACATATAGAGTTAACTTGGTTAAGAGTCTAGGGTAACTTGCACTAACTACCATTGGTATAATAAATTTAAAAAAGAAAGACTGGCAATAATAGGCTAGGGTTGGCATCTGTAAGGTCTAAACAGCAATTTCCTTCATTGCACTTTCTCACATAAAAACAAAACAAAACAAAATCTTCCACATCATCAAAGATAAATGTAGAACCCCTAGAAGATCCCACAAGATTTATCCATATAGCACACATAGTGCATATGAATTTTAAGGTTTAGAATTCCATGATAAAGTAGTTCAGTATTTCTCTTTATTATCATCAAATAGTATCTCTAGAAATAACACCAAGGAATTCAGTGTACTGAATAGCAAAGCATCTTAGACTAAAACCAACTGAGCTCACGACATACTAGTATTTGGTGTGCAGGATTAACATCCATGCCATGTCAGGCTCAAACCTTGCAGATATTTTACAGTCCACTGAGAACCACAAGTGGCACCTTCTGCCTTTGTTTTATGTAGGAACAATTTTGTTTAATCAGGATCAGTTTTGCTGCAGGTGCACAAAATGACTCATGAAAACTCTTAACAAATTTACATTTCAGCGATTACTGTATATATCACAGTGTCTTATCCTGGAAATGAGTTGATTAGTTTTCATTTCACTTCTAAAATATGAAATTATGCAACCCACTGCATCCTCCTCCACTTGGTACATGTATGTATTTGCATTTTCTGCATTTACTACTTTAACTGTTCCTGCTCAAACTTTAAAAATCTATCCATGATTTACATGCTATTTCTTCATTCAAATGGAACATGTGCTCCTTTGGGTTACACATCAAGGAGAAATTCGCTGGGACATGAACATAAGGTGAGGTAAGAAACTGGTGATCAGTGCACAAACTGAAGGGTAAGTGAATAGGTGGTTCACTATATTTCAATGGTCATATTGTTCCCATTATCCATTCTGGAAGCTTTGATTCCAAGCAAACACAATAAGAATGTTCCTCAAACATCCTCCATAGATGCTGCCATGACTTGCTTTAGAATCTCATCCTCCTCTTGGTGGTAATCCTACACAGACACAAACAGTGAGAGAGAAAGACAGATATACGATTTTAAATAGCTGAGGTAGACATGGTAAGATAAAAAAACACAGAGAGTGGTTCAAAATACTTGTATGCGTTAAACATGTTTCACAGAATAATGGAAGACATGAGTATGGCTTTTAACAGCTACAAAAAGAAAGAAAAGTTAAAAGAGTGGTATAATTCTAATCATTAAAAATGTAATATTTGACAGGGGATTAAATTAACATATGAGCCACAAGTTGGAACAAATCTTCTGCTACACCAGAAACACATTGGCTGCAGAAGAGGACCTTTAAAAAATAATAACAGCAGTGCTGATAGATGCAAAGCCAGATTGTGAGTGTCACAGCCCCCCCCCCCCCCTCCACCCTCAATCATATTCTGTGGCCCCTGGAATGTACTACATGTATTATAAAAGGAATATAAAGATGTAGACATTCTGTCGATGATATTCAACAAGTCTGGGCAAACAAGGTACAATGCAAAAATAGGACTACAGTATTATCTATGACTGTAACATATTTAAGGTAAAACAAAAACTGAGTTTTACAAAACATGATGACAACTGTAGATATTAAAGTTATACATCTGTATATAAGGTAAAAGTTACGTTACGGTAATAAAGTTTTACATATAGTTTGTTGGCATTTTTTGGGGGGAGGGGCAGATTATATCAGTTGATGTGGTTGTTGTGGTCCTTCAGTTGTTACTGTTTTTTTTTTTATGGTCTCGGATAAACCCAAATCAGGGCTGCACCGATTTTTTTTTTTTTTCTAATGGTCCAACAGGCAGGTCAGACCAGTAGGGGTAAATTATCGCTTGGGCTATTACCACTTGGTCTAATCACCAGGTGGGCTAACACCATTCGGGCTAAACCCAATTGGGCTACAACCACTTCGTCTATTTACCATTGCGTCTAATTTCCACTTGGTCTAGTATCCAGTTCGTCTAATGACCAGTTCGGCTAATACCACTTAGTCTAATTCTCAGTTAGTCTAACACCACTTGGTCTAATTTCCACTTCGGCTAATTGCCACTACGTCTAAGTTCCACTTCATCTAATTTCCACACGGTCTAATATTCACTTCGTCTACATGCCACTTGGTCAAATATTCATTTGGGCTACACCCATTTCGGCTATTACCACTTGGTCTACGTATCACTTAGTCCAATTTCCATTTCGTATAATTTTCATTTGGTCTAACTACCACTTAGTCTAATTACCACTTGGGCTAATCGTCACTTGGTCTAATTTCCATTTTGTCTAATTCTCACTTAATGCCACTTGGTTTAAATAAGAAACACAACCATGGATTTAAAAACAGGAAGTATTAACAACCCTTCTATATGATACACATACATGCGTGTGTTTTTAATCTTACAGCCATCTTACAGCAACCTAATACACAATTCATCATTGCAGAGTTGAACGGGGGGAGGGTGCGGGAGGGGGGTATCCCCTTTCCACACCAGGGACTTTTTCAAAAATCTGCCTATAAAACTTGTATTTCAGAGCATCCAAAATGGCATATAATTGCGCTTTATAAATTGTTTTCGACGGAACCACATGCGTAAATATACAGTGCGTCCCAATAAAAAGGAAACCGGAATTGTCAGTCATTTTCCCAGTAAAATAGAACAATTCATGCCATACAATATATCATCATAATAAAGTTTATATCTTCCTCGACTTTTAAATATATGACACTTAAAGTGTATGCATTGACGAGACAAGGAGAGTTTAAAATTTGAATGTCAAAATCAAGTTGCACAATATAAATGGTCATCAAGATTTGAAAGGATGCTGCAACGTTTGTTAACGAAGGGAGAGCTCATTAGCATTTTATTCTTTCACCAAATTTCTCAATGAGAATGAATACGGTTTTATGTACAAGCTTTCACTTGCGTGCCTGACCATGCAGCTAACAACACAGCAAAGAGTTTTCCTTGTAGGAGCCATGAGGGGTAGAGCACAGATGTGCGTGGACAGGCATGGTGGACATGTTGAGCGATGTTGGGGATAGAGTTACACAGTCCAAGATTTATGAGTTGCTCTTGTAAAGGATGAAATAAAACGAAATAAAACTTAGTTTCATAATTTTTTGTTTGTGTGTCGTTATTCGTTGTCACAATTAAGCGTCACAATTCTGTAAGTTGTAAACAAGAGAAGACAGCAAGAGAGCCAGTTGAGATATGCAAGAGATTGACAAGATTGAGGTCAGAATATCACTGAAATGAAATAAGAAGGTTGAAAGGAATTTAAGATAACGTAGTTAAGGAATGTTAAGGATTGCCTGGAAATCGGGAATGAAAAATGGGGATGCACGGAGACTGTGAAAATGTACAAAGGAAAAGATGCAAATAGCCCGAAATGATTCATAAAGTGAAACAAAATGTATCACATTAATTACCATATTGATCGACACCTAGACTCAGTAGCCTAGAGTCTGTGGTAGCCCAACTGGTCATTAGACCCACTCGTCATTAGCCAAAGTGGGAATTAGACCAAATGATGATTAGACGAGCTGGCAATTAGACCAAGTGGCTATTAGACTAAATGAAAATAGACCAAGTGTAAATTAGACCAAGTGAGAATTAGCCCAAGTGGTTATTAGACCAACTGGTTATTAGACCAAGTGGGAAAAGACCAACTGGCAATAGACCAACTGGTGTTAGACCAACTGAACATTAGACGAACTGTTATTAGACCAAGTACAATTAGACCTAGTGGCAAAAAAATACATTAGACCAACTGGCAATTGGACTAAATGGGAATTCGACAAAGTGACGATTAGCTCTAGCGGTCATTAGACCAACTGGTTATTAGATAATGTGGCAAGTAGACCAAGTGAGAAGTGGACCAAATGGGTTTAGCCCGATGGTGTTAGCCCAACTGTTGATTAGACCAAGTGGGAATAGACCAAGTGGCAATAAACCCCAGTAGGTACCATCTTTAACTTGTCCACTTCTGAAAACGTTACTGGTTTGATAGTGATTTTAACTGGGCAGGGACCGTCAGACCAGTGCCAATGTGCAGCGTTGCCAAAATTATTAATTTCTTCTAATATCCCAGAAAATTACATTCCAATGAACACTACAATAGGCAAAATCTTGTGTGCTAATACTCACGCTTTAGTTGTGTTAGTTTAATGTACTGTAAAAGTGGAAATTTTCGCGGTGTTGAAATTTTCGCGCATTTCGTGCAACCAGAAACTAGCGCGAAAATAAAAACACACGAATAGTTTTGCTTGCCATACGTTCCTGTGCGTGATGTCTTGATTACGCGGAATTAAAAACACACGAAACTCTTCTGACCCTGCCAAGCGTGAAAAATTAGTCGCGCGAAAATATCCACTTTTACAGTATAACGTTTTAATGGTATACATTGTACAATGCATGTTAAAATGTCAGTCAGTACGTGTCAGTTCCAGTTTAAGTAATGCCTTTGGGAGTACCTGGATGTATTATTTGTTGAAATATCCCATGTACCAAGAACTCCAACTGTGGACAATACAGTTAATCAATCAATCAACATATGGACCTGTGTTTCTCCTTTACATTTATCATATATCCTCTTGACACATCTGTGCATTTCCTTCACATGAAATTAGGTTTTGAACCCGTTTCTTTCGTACTCGTGATCTTGGATGCATTGAAAGTCAGGTCTGATTGGTGACTGGTAACTTTACATTTTTTTTACACATTGCTCTCTGTGCTGTGAAATCATCAAATTGATTTTATGTTCAACAAACTTCAGTGATGCGTATCAGTACTTCTGTTATGATGGCTGGGCATTTTCCCTTTGCTGCTGCTCAAAAATGTTCTTAGTACATGCCTTCAATGTTTTTCAACTTTCAAACTATGGATTTTATGAATGCAAACTGACTTTCAGGTTCTGTTTTCCAAACCTGAACTTTTCATATCTATTCTTCAACAAACAAGGTAGGTGCCATAATGTGTCTCAAGAAATTGTACGCGAATGGGATATAACAGATTTTTAAAAAAAAGAGAGATTTAACAGATAAAAGGAGATATAAAACCTTTGGGTAAAAATTTATGGCAAAAAAGAAATGTGCCATAAAAACCTAACATTGGGCCCTTAAAGTTTGTTGACCCATGCCTGTGACCTTTGACCTTGTGGTGACCATCCACTCCCCAAGGGACATCTACCATCCAAGTTTGGTCACAAACGGACCTATGGATCAAAAGTTATGACCCATAATAGAAACGCGCCATAAAAACTTAACATTGGGCTCTATAAGTTTGTTGACCCCTGCTTGTGGCCATTGACCTTGTGGTGACCATCCACTCCCCAAGGGACATCTACCATCCAAGTTTAGTCACAAATGGAGTTATGGATCAAAAGTTATGACCTATAATGGAAACGCGCCATAAAAACTTAACATTGGGCTCTAAAAGTTTGTTGACCCCTGCTTTTGACCTTTGACCTTTGACCTTGTGGTGATCATCCACTCCCCAAGGGACATCTACCATCCAAGTTTAGTCACAAACGGACCTATGGATCAAAAATTATGACCCATAATAGAAACGCGCCATTAAAACTTAACATTGGGCTCTTAAAGTTTGTTGACCCCTGCTTGTGACCTTTGACCTTGCGGTGATCATCCACTCCCCAAAGGACATCTACCATCCAAGTTTGGTCAAAAATGGAGTTATGGATCAAAAGTTATGACCCATAATAGAAACGCGCCATAAAAACTTAACATTGGGCCCTAAAGTTCATTGACCCCTGCCTGTGAGCTTTGACCTTGAGGTGACCGTCATATATGGTAAAATGTGAAACTTTGTAAGACCCCTCTTCCCTCGAAGTTTGATTGCAATTGAAGCCCAGAGTAAAGAGTTATTGAAGTTTTTGTAGCGTTACGGACGGACGGATGGACAGACGGACGACAGACGCCACAGGCGATCCCGTAGTCTCCCCTCACCTCCAGTGGGCTCGACAAAAATTGGTTACTCTAAGGCAATTCCGTATGGAAAGGGTAAAAACAGCAAAATTCAAAGTAAAGTAAATGCTCAGAAATGTAAGTTTCCCATACAGACAGATTGTTGTATTTACAGGAACAAAAAACCCTTTTCCAATAACTTTCCTCGTTTTTGTCATATTAAAAGGTGCACTTCACGACATGTGGAATTGGCTTCCAAATAATGTCATTCATTAATACTTAATCCATTACATATCACAAATGTATGCGTGTAAGTGTATAGTAAATGCACTTATATGAAACATATACCGGTACTTTTAAAAGTAAATGTTTAATATACAATGTGTATTTTGTCATTCTGCAACATCTGGTCCAGACAAGGAAATGCCATCTTATACAGCACAGAGGACATGTTACTCATGAACCATGTAATACTTTTACTATTGTAAGAAATGTACATCCAAAAAAAATTTTAAAAAATACCAACTTGTGTATGAGAGCTACTAAACAAGAGTAACAAAAGAAACATTTTCCAATATCATTTTCATCAATAGCTGTATGTTAAGTTACAAATGGACTTACACAGCATATAATTCATGGCCTGAAAATGACAGATTAGCTACATGCTGCTGACATTTGACCTTGACCATTGACCCCATGACATTTCACAAAAAGTCAAACGATATCACCATTCTGAGCTGAAGATATGGCTCAATATTAAAATTTAAACAAAAGAATAATCTTTGACCATGATATTTAACTGTACCCTATCACCACTGTAAAGTGCATGGTGGTAATGATTAATTCCTTGCTAAAGTAATGACAGGAAATAACTTCTCCTGTTTTCTGAAGTAACATGCCCTTTGACCTTGTTGATCTTTTACCACTCTCACATCATAGAAACAATATTAAGTAGACTTTTTTTTACTCAATATTCCTAATAAATGGGGTTACAACTGGACATTTCTAGATCATGTTACATCTCACGTAAAAAGAAAACATTTTGCTACAGTTCAGTGGAATTTGACCTTGCAAAATTTCACCCAAAATCTATTCAGCCCATCTATACATCATGTGGCACGTGTGCAAGTACCAAGAAAATCCATCCAAGTTTGAAATCCATACAATTTACCTTTTTTTTTCTTAATCACGATAAAGTAATGCGGTGATGGTTGGACGGATGGACAGACAGACATCCAAAAAACAATGTGCAGCTAAACCCTACAATTACTTTGGGCTTTTGTTTTGCTTGTTATTTTTTCATTGCATATTACGGTTTGTTCTGATATCATGGCAAAGTTGAGAATGATGGTGACACAAAACTGATGACTGGCAATGGCAAAGTTATCTGCAGAAAGGCACAGAGATATACAATGCATAAATTGTAAAAATTGTAATGAGCATATACTCACCAACTCACTCACTTAGCAAGTCTCACACATTATGCATAAAACTCAGCACCTCAAGAGTTCTTTTTCACACTCACACGTCTGACAAGCTTTTTCTCACACCTCACTACAAAAAGGATTTCCAACAACCTAAAAATCACATTTTGGGTTAATTCTTTTATCCTAATAAGTCAAAATACAAGAAGTGTAGTAAATATGCACCAGATCACATGATTTACAGCTCCAAATGCAAAAGCTCCTTAACTACGGTGGTGTGGAACATCCCAATACCCCTCCCCCACCCCACCCCCCCCCCCAATCATCTTGGCTTCTCTGCTGACCACAATTGTTGAAATTTGAGCATGAAAGTCATTATAAAAAAAATATATCAAATTGAAGTGCACAGATACTGTGTGAAGATGCATCCTGTGCATGTATGCATAATGCAATCCAATGTCTGTGTTAGTGGTAGTTTTCGAATCTACCCCTACGGGCAGCAACTCAAAGTCAATTCAATCAGGCAAAACTTCTCCCCCTGCCACCAGGGGCCTGTTTCATAAAACTTGTCATCGCTGATAACTGCCACATTACTATGACAAATTTGCTCTCAGCCAATCAGATGCAAGGATTTCAGTAGCTTGTCACATCTATGACAACTTGCCACTGATGACAAGTTTTATGAAACAGGGCCCTGGTCTTAAGATCCACAACACTGGCAAAAGCCCATTCGAGAAACCAACGTACCACAAATGTGTCATATTCAAAACGATGCCGGAGATTCAAGTGATGTAGAAAGTTGCTACTTTTGTAGTTAGGGTCTCCCCAGGGCATAGAGGCACAGACTGGACATACAACAGGAGCAGTGAACGTCTTGTGTTCTGAGTTGCAGTGTCTTCGCAGGCCATCACAGTCTAAGTTCCTGGCCCCACAGATAGGACACTGGAATGTGGATCGGTTTGGTATATTGCTGACAACAAAAACATTAATAAGAAAAAATATTAAACAGGAGGACATCAGTATCATACTGACGACACATAACATGGAACTGAGTTTCACTACTCCCAAGTCACACAAAGAAAGGGAAGAATGAACTCATCTTTTTAGAGAGAGATGGATTTAATATGCATTCTGTTTTCATATCACACACAAATTCACATCATCATTGATCACGTGTCATACATTGTAGAATGAACTTCCGTCAGCCATGAATCATCTATGCTTATGAATGGATCGTATATGAACTACCCAGCAGTCTTTTGAACGGTATTGCAGTATTATGTGGGCTGAAAGGGCATATATAGGGCGGTGAGTTGGCTCAGTCGGTAGCGCGTCCGCCTCACAATCCTAAGGGCCCGGGTTCGAACCTGAGTCTGGACTGAGAATGTTGTGTGTTATCATACCGCCCCCTCTAGCAAGAGACAAAACACTCTGTCCCTCGGATAGGACATAAAATGGAGGTCCCGTGTATGAGAGAGTCACAACTCATGCACGTAAAAGATCCCGCTTCATTCATTCATCGCAAAGAGCAGGGTGTTTAACCCGGTGAAGTGGTCCCACCTCACATCCAACTGGACCCCATGGTGTCCAGCTTAGTGTAGCTGAATATTGGCTATCCAGCCATCTTCACAGATGGAAAATGAACAATAACAATAACAATAAATTTAGTGGAAATTTTTTCTTGCAATAAACGTGTAGTAATGAATATTATGTGGGGGACGAAAAAAGGGATTTCCAACAAAACTGGCAGTATTTCTGGCAAAAAAACCAAACAAACAAACAAACATAAAATACTGCAAAAAAACACACAAAACTAGAAATGTTGCTACCGCAACTGGTATGCCTCCGCCATAATGCATGGTTCTCCTAATAGGTCTATAGTACAATGTCTTGACAATGTGTAATGACAGTTTCACATAATTGGCAAAATATTAAAATAACAGGTTTGTCACAAATGTGCGGAATGTTCACTTTCCTTGAACTAGGTGTAACTGGGTGAATGACAATGACAAATTGTCAAAGTGCAGGTATTTGGGGATGTTAGGATTTTCACTTGACTTTTGACACTTTTATAAGTTTAAGCATTGAGTAATTTTCAAGGTATGGAGAAAAAGTGTAATTTCAGTTGTTAAATGGTAAAATATTAGTATTTAAAGTTGGATTTGACCCTTGACCTTTGACCTTAAAGTTCCAAAGAAAATCACTGTTAGTTAAAACATGCATAAATATGTCATAAGTTTCATGATGATACCTTGAGTGCCTTTCGAGATGTCACTTGATCTTTAGACCTTTGAACTTTTGGCAAGAAACTTCCCACAAAATATCTATTGGGTAAAATGCATGTACATTACAAGTTTCAAGAAAAATCCTGCAGGCATTGCATAAATATGAGGAAAGTAGTGATATTTTGAGGAGTTGACCTTGACCTTTGACCCTCCTGACCTTTGGCCCATGACCCCCAATTCCCTTTATAATCACTGCCAGTCAATACATACAAACTAAGTTCCACAAAGATACCTTTAGCCATTTGCGAGATGTGGAGAAAAACGTAATTTCAACATTCTGACTTGCTGCATTTGACCCTTGACCTTTGACCTCATGACCCGAAACCCTATCTGGAGAATCTTTATTTGCTAGTACATGTACATACAGTATATACGCTAAGTTTTAAAAAAAATACCTTCAGGCATTGCATGGATATAGGGGAAATAGAGAAATTTTGAGCATTTGACCTTGACCTTTTGACCTTTGAGCAGGTGCACCTAAAAGTTGAAAGGCACAACTTCACCCACTCATACATATACATGCCAAGTTTCATTAGGATATCTCAAACTTTTTTTAATTACGCTGTCCACAAAATTGACTACGGACGAAAGGACAGACCAGGACAGAAGGACGGACGGACAGAAGGATGGACAGACGGAAGGGCGGATGGACGAACGGACAACCCAAAAACATAATGCCTCCGGCACCACTGCGTGGCAGAGGCATAAAAAATAATGATAAAAATGAAACAAGAAAACTAACAGCTGCCATCTCTAATTACAAATGGTACATTTAGGTGTAGTGTGGATGATCCCCTTTTTTTGCTGTGCTTCATGGAAGAATATCTCTTCAAAGTTTCATGCAAGCAATAAAATCTAATGCTTAGAATGTATCTAATATCAGTTTGCTGTGACATGAACATGATCATGGGATAGAGTACTTCCTGTAAATACCAAATGATATCTTAACACAGCTCTGCATGCAACATTAACATCCGAGTATCATAAAATTTGTGATGTACGCAATGTGATTTCATACAGACGTAGTGCATGATAACATTAGTGGATGCATATTTTGGTATGACCACTGGTACACACAATTGTGAGTAGCAAAGACAGTGAAGCTGCAACATGCAGAGCTATGGGCTACTGTAAAATCAGATATGTTCGCATGCATCTTTATTTTGGGAATTTCGCAAGAGCCAAGATTGGCGAAATTAAAATGTATGTGAAAGATCTATGCTAGCTATAGTATCCATTGAATGCCAGTGGCAATTCATGGAAATTTCTGGCCGCGAACAAGGCAGTCAGTTCCAATTCGCGATACTTTTATGCTGGGAAAAAAAAATCATGCCACAAAAAAAAAGGAGAACAAAATCCAGTTACTCTCAAGTACACTGTACATTACGTATCAAACTATGTACCATGACTTAATAAAAAGGTTGATATAAGCTTGAGTGTTTGAAATGCTGTCTTGGGGACATTCTAAAGTGTAAGTCCAATACAAAGTCTAGGGAGTTAAAACTTCCTCCATGGCAATTTACATCCTTCAAATAAAACATACATTTCCTCTCATGCCTGTCATCATCTGTATAATGACTAATGTAATCTAGATAATATAAAATGATTACCCAAAGTAACAACAATAACAACAACAAAAATAGCAAAGACAGCATGGCCCTAGGAGATGTACTGCTTGGTTTATCACTTCAGCATTGAAGGACAAGTCCACCTTCATATACATGTGGATTGTGTGAATGCAGCAATACTACTGTAAAAGTAATATACTGGCACTTAATTTAAGCAAAACTAATTTCATTCATTTTAAATGTAAAAAAGCTGATCTACCAGAATATGAATTGTATATTGATGGTATATCTCTTGAAAGGAAAATATTTAATAAATTTCTTGGTGTGTATATAAATGAAAACCTAAAATGGGATGATCATGTAAAACACATCATTTTGCCTATATCCCGAAACGTTGGCCTGTTAACTATTAAAGCTTCAGCATTTTTTACCAACTCGTGTATTGTTTACCCTGTATAATGCCTTAATCTTACCATATATATCGTATTGCAACATTATCTGGGCAACCCACAAATGTAACACAGACCGTATACTTCTCCTACAGAAAAAAGCAATACGAGTGTGCAGTCGAGCACGCTCTCGAGATCACACCGACCCATTGTTTTTCCAGCTTAAATCCCTTAAGATAAATGATATAAATTTTCTCCAAAAAGCTGTATTTATGTTTTGTCTCAAGTCAAACCTCTTGCCTCCAATATTTAACATAATATTTCGGTCAAATTCAGAGATTCACTCTTATCCAACCAGACAATCCACAAATTTACATTTATTTAACCCCAAAACCGCACTCGCGCATCATTCTATCAGACACTCCGGCCCTGACACTTGGAATTCCCTTCCCATTGAAATCAAAAACATGACCACTATGTATTCATTTAAGAAGGCTGTAAAACTTCACCTCCTTAAGCAGTATTCCCCAGGATAACATTCTGATTTCTTTATTGTATTATAATCAAATGTAATATGTACGTGATACATAATACATGGATGTGTGCATACATATATCGATTTATTTGTCTATCCATATTATGAATATGAGTATGTATATGTATGTATAGGATACATCATGTATATATATTGTGAGCATGCATGTGTACGATGTGCCTTACCATTACTGCGTACATAAAACAAGCACGATATATGTTATTCAATGTCAGATAACAATACGTATAAGATATTTTGTATTCACATATTATAATTACTTTCATAGTGCATATTCGGTCATTACTCCGGCAAAGGCAACTGAACGTGTTAACTTTAATATCATTATCATATTGTATTTATCATCATTACTATTATTGTAAAGTAGTTGGAGTGGTACCCATACACTCTGTAACTTTCCCTATTCCCCCTACCCTTCCCTATTTCTCTCTTTCTCTATTCCCTATTCTATTCAGAGTAGGTAAGCATATAGTCTCCATACCGTCAAGCCTCGGCTTATTTTGGAGACCCTTCTGTTTAAGTTCCATAAGCTTGTATGTTTGTATTTGTCTTGTATAATTGTACTAAAAACTATGTGTCGATATACTGTTTGTCATAAATGACATGTACATGATCCTATCTGATGTAACGGAATTAAGCAGAAATAAATCAAATCAAATCAAATCAAATAAGCTGTTATTTTCGCGAGGGTTTAATTTGTGCAAATTTCGCGAATCACAGTTGGATCGCGAATTTAACAACCCACGAAAATGCCTCTATGCGCTTTGTTGATAGAGCATTAACAGAAGCATCGGCGTCAATTCGCGAAAACAACATCTCGCAAAAATGTATGTGCATTGTGAGCTCGTCATTTGCGAAAATATCTGTACGCGAAAATAACAGCATATACACTAGTAGAATATATCAGTGAAAGTTTGGGGAAAATCGCACAAGCTGTTCAAAAGTTATGATTTTTTAAAGTATCTGCACAGTTACTGCTGGATGAGAAGAGTACTACAATGTATGATGTCACATGCATACAACGATATTAGGAAAATATACAGAGAATTTCATAAAATTTTACTTTATGAAAAAAGTGAGCATTTCCTTGACTCGTCGCTGACATATGTTACGGGAAATATTATTCCCCTTGCCTTCTGAAAGAGGGAAGTAAAGTGTTCTTTTATCATTTGTGAAAAGTAAAAATATCTTGAATTTTCTTTATATTTTCTTTATATCGTTGTACACTATGTGACATCACAGGCTGTAGTAGTCTTCTACATGTAGTCTTCTACATGTAGTCTTCTAATCCAGCAGTGACTAAGTAGAAACTTCAAAAATTCATAACATTTATACTGATTGTCCGATTTTCCTCAAACTCTCGTTGATGTGTTCTATCAATATTGCTGCATTCACTGAATCCACATGTCTATGAAGGTGAACTTGTCCTTTAACTATTTGTTTGCAACTACATCAGAAGGAAAATACTGCTGGGAGTCCCCCAAAACTGATATGAAAACACTCCTTCCCAGAGGATGTGAATTTGGGAAAGAATGTGTCAAATTGCTATCAACCCATGCAACTGGCTTGTATGAATGGTATGCCTTTAGTACTTGTTGCAACAGGTAGTTATCTAGTACATCACAAATGGTAGCCTAAGAGACTGTTGACTCACCTGGGTGGTTTCTGAGAGGTAGGACCAACAGGTTTGAACTCTGACTTGGGCTGGCTAGAATCCACTTGACTGCAACTTTGCGTGTGTTGTCTCAATTTGGACAATGTCATCTGCCCAGGTTTATGCCAAGGAAATATAGATAACATATATGCTCACTCCATATCATAACGCTTTCTTTACCTTGAAACCATTTTTGAAGTCAAATCTGGTATGCAATCATGACTTTCTCACTTTAAACAATTGTAACTTCTAAAACAATGAACCAACTGACTTAGAAATTCACATGTATGCAGCATGCTAAGACATCAGTAATCACATGTGGTAATACAATAGCTAATTTCTTCTCATTTACTGTTAATTATTAAAGATTAATTACCAAAAAGTCCCCCAAAACCCATGTAATGCATCAAAAAAGCGTTTTACAACTTACGTAAAATCAAGATTTGAGGTCCAAATTTTAAGTCTACCCCTATGTGTTTTGGTATCAAATTAATGGATTTTTTCCTGGCATTGCTTGCATGCAATAAAAAACAGTGGTCCTTTCAGCTGGAGAAAGTTATGAGGTCTGAAGTCCCGTCCTGGTAGGAGTGTAATGCTGGCTTATTTTTGTGACATTGTGACCTTTTAACCCATGCTGTACAGTTATACACGGAGAAACAGCTTATTTTTCTGCTTTTCCTTAAAGTACTGAAGATACACTACAATATGGTGTGCTGTTTGCCAATAAATGTTCAGCCAGTTTTGAGTTTTGAGCCATTTTCAAATGCTGAGGAAAATAAGTGCAGTCATTTTTTTTTTTGTATTTTCAGTGGGGTATATCCTAATTTGACTACTTAAAAGAATCTTTTCCCCTTATTGAATATCCTTGGTTTTTAGCCACAAATTGTACGTAGTAATCTATTGTGTGAAAATTTTAGCAAATTTGAGCAATAAGAACTTATTTTTTTATATCTTTACAAATTGCTGAGGAAAAATAAGACTGATCCACGCCCATGCTCTCCTGCATGAAGGTCATATGATAAGTGTTCAGTGTTCGTATTTCAATGCTTTTTCAATTTTTAAAGATATCATTAAGCAAAAACATAGTATTTTGGCTTAATATGTCATTGTTTGAGTGTCACAGCTTGGATATCAACTCAAGTCATCATAAATCTCATATTCATTCTTCTATCTGTGTTTATAAATTTGAGAATGGATCCAAACACTATGCGTACATTCAAGGTCAAACTGTACAGATAATTTTTTGATGAAAAATATCATATCTTCCAAAGTACCAGCCCTAATTTCATAAAACTTTGTAATAATAGCCAATGTACATGTATGTCTGTTACCTATTCCTGAAAGTTTCACCTCTTCACTCTTTGGCAAAAGTGAAATTTTATAAAATATATAAAAGTGGTATTATTTGAATTCAAAGTAATGCCTACAAAATTGGTCATCAATTTTGAGTAGTGAAAATATGACATTGATTCATATTTTGTGATATGTCATCGGCTATATGCTGGTGGTGAATGAAAGGGATATTTATCAGAAATATCTGAAAGCAATTTCAGATGAAAAAAACGTTCTCCTTTTTTAAATGAATTTTCCAATATATTAGTCATTTCAATGTAATTCGACACCCCTAATTAAAATGCTAATTTATGCGCAGTTTAATGCAAAATTTTGACTCTTTCTTCACATGAAATGAAAATTTGAACACTCAGCTACAACAAACAGCAAAAAAAGCATTTTCACCAAGTTCTTTTCATTTTTCCCTTGTTACGCAATTGCATACCCTGATTGTGCTATTAACCATCTACACATGATTTCACATTCATTAAAAGGGAAATAGATTAAAAGCTTTAAAAAAGTGCAACACTCAACCTTGGCATATACACTCAATATTTATGGAATTATTGTGAGTAGTTAGACAAACTCCAGTTCCTCCACACTGAGGCCATTTTTGCAAAATCTCCAGCTCTCATATTCAAGTTTGAGTTTCTCCCACTCTGTTTGTCTCCTGCTTAAGATGTATTTCCTCCACCCCCACCCCTGGAAAAACAACATAGCTTTTTCCCACCTCAAGTTAGTTTTGTCAGTAAAAAATGTTCAACAAGAAGGCTAACAAAGCACCAGAGAACATCTAAGATAATCAAGAGCTTCCACAGCCCTAAAGTCTGCTACGAAGAAGAGTAGTTGATACTCTTTCTGATTGTTAGTCTTTCGCATGAATAGTGACTTTCTTGACACTGCCTACTCCTACAATGTATCTACCATACTCCATGACGATTGTTAACCTCTTGCCATCCACTGCCTTGCTCTTGTAAGACCAGGCTATCAGTCATGTATTGTGGAGATATCTAGTCACCTACTGTATTTGCAAATCATAGAAAGTACCTACCTTTTTCTTGCAGCCTACACAGCAGTCCTTCTTGGATGACATCTGCTTCTCCACATCCTTTGCCCTGCATCTCTTCTTTGGATTGAAAGTTATTCTGCACAATGGGCAGCTGGGTGATGCGACAGTTATGTACGGATTCAGGCACTCTTCACAGAAACTGTAAAATAATTCCGCAGACAAACGAGACACACAGCACGTCTCCATCAGTTGAGGACAAATACATTATGTAGGCCTGTACAACACAGCACGACCCTGAGAAGCTACATTTACAGAATGGTAATTCAAACATAGAACTGCATTAATATATTTTATCAAGAAGAAGAAAAAGACCCCAACATTTAGAAAGCTAAAGTCATGATAAAGTTTGTAAACCTTCAAGATTCCACCCCCCCCCCCCTCCAGCTAATCCGCTATTGTTGAAATAGGTGACATTATGGGTTCAGCAATAAATGAAACTCTTCACAGCACACATTGTTTCAAGTTTCAAGTTTCAAGTTTATTTATTCATTTGTCTTTCTTCCAACAGTAGGCAATATAACAATAACATAACAATAACATTGACACTTTCTTTCAAAAATATGTAGGAACAACAACAACTAATACTAAAATTTTTGCAAATACATGATTACATACCAGAAATGATAAAGAAAGGGTAACAAATATTTTGAGAAAGGCAAACGAGGAGACCTTAGTGAAGCATAGCTTGTGAGACAAGGTCCCTCAGGAATAAAAGATGGAAAAAAATACATTGTGTATATATGTATACGTAGAGGGAAAGAAAATAACAAAAGGTACACAATTCCAAACGGAAACAGGGAATAGACAAGGGAGGCTATGTGTAATGGGGTGAAGGGAGATTATTTACATAAAACAAGGGTAGGAATGAAGGGAGGGGGTGGAAAGGAAGGATAAAAAAGGGTTATGTGAGACGATAAAATACATACAAAAACACACACACTTATAACAAAAACAAAAACAAAACAAAAACAAAAACACAAACACAAAAACACAAAACAAACAAAACAAAACATGACAAGAAGACAACTGGGTTTCAATAATATCATACATTGATACTTTCTTTTTTTTTCTTTAAAGGGAAGTCTGACATAAAAGTATATGCATCTGTAATATAACATACAGGACTTACTTTCAGTTATTGACATTAACATTGTTAACATTGTTTTAACGACATCACAAATCAACACAATAAGTATTTAAAAGATGAGACTTAAGCCTACGGTTGAAGGCTGATTTACTTGAAGTATGTTTAATGCTTGCATCAAGCGAATTCCAAAACCTGGGTCCAGTATGTACTAGCGTTTTAAGAGTAAATTGTGTCCTTGCACGGGTTAAGTGCAAACCTGAAGCCTGCCTTGTGTTATATCTATGAACATCACTATTTTTCTTAAAACGCTGTGCTAGTGCCAGTGGGAGTTCACCTGCATTAAGATCATACATTAGAGACCCGAACTGCATTAAATAGATATCTTCCACTTTCAGAATTTTATGTTGATGAAAGAGAGCATTAGTGCGACTACGAAAATGTACATTACAAATTATTCTTATAACTCTCTTCTGGATCAAAAATAGCTTTTCATTTTGCGATTTTGAAGAATTACCCCACGCTACTATGTACCATAAATAAGATATGGAAGAATTAAAGAAGAATATAGGATAAACAATATTTCTTTGGGAATAACTCTTTTTAGTTTGCATATAACACCAGCGCCAGTGTTGCTAATGATTATCAATGTTACAAGTCAAGCTTGTTACATAGCGCCACCTCATGGTGACTGTAGGGTTAGTCTCTGCTACACACTGCTGGTTATCTGGTCTGAAGCTGGGTTCTATTAAATGCCTTTAAGGTGACTGTTTACTCGGAAACTCGATTTGTGTCTGCTTCTCATTTACGTGGTGGCAGCTCTGGAAACGTTACCTACTCCTGAGGATTTGTTTTCACCTGCACAAGCAGACGTTAAGCTTGCTGAGCTCCAAATCGGCCAACGATCCAGAGTTGGTGTAAGTTCCTTGTTTTTCTCTTACATTACGGTTCCACCTATAGGCTTTAGTGATGGCCTCAGCTCCAAGAGCACCCAAGCAATGGTGTCTCACCAAACGTGAAACAGTCAATTCATTCGAAAATTGGCGACAAAACTTAGTGTACACTCTCACCCTAGACTCAAACTTTGCGCCGTTCCTAGATGACGATTGCTCATGGGCTCAAAAATCTAAACCTTGCCCACTCCGTGGCTTTGTTGATGACCCAGAAAGTGTCCCGACCGAGTCTCGAAAATCAGCACACCAGAAAGCCAGTATGCTTGAGCTTATGCTCGGACAGATTGCTAATTATTGTCCCATTATCTCACGCAATTCCATAGTCAAGACTTCCACCTCCCTCAACGATATTTGGGGGAAGATCAGGCTTCATTATGGGTTTCAAAGTACCGGCGCTCACTTTCTTGATTTCAGTGACATCAAACTAGAGCCGGATGAGCGTCCTGAGGACCTCTACCAAAGGGTGGTGGCCTTTATCGAAGACAACCTGCTCACATCCGCAGGTGGCATAACTCACCATGGTAAGCGTGTTAGCGAAGATGAGGAGCTTACTCCCACCTTGGAAAACCTTATCGTCCTCACTTGGCTCCAACTCATTCATTCAGATCTTCCTCGCCCCTGGTCAAGCAGCACTACGGGACAGAATTGCGCTCTCGTACCTTAGCTTCACTGAAACCCGAAATCTCTCAGGCATTAGATAGTCTTTTGGATGAAATCCACACCACAGAGAGTTCTCGTGCTATGCGCACCCTGACCTCCCCTTCCCCGCGCCCTGTAGGCCTACGCCCCCAGCATGCTCCAATGCCCCGCAGTCGCCGCAATCTGCAGACTCGCACCCCCCAGCGCAACAGTAAATACTGTCCTCTCTGTCGTGAAGCGCGCCGGCAAGACACTCATTGTTTAAGTGAGTGTACGTACTTACCCGAAGCAGACAGGCGATTCATTGCTAAGGCCCGCCAGGTTGCACATATTTTAGAGTCTGATGATGAGATTGATGATTTGTGCCAAGTTGAACAGGTCCACCTGTCTGAGCCTGTCCCTCTGAAGGATGATACGGCTACCAGCGACTCTTCATCGGCCCTCAGAGTCCAGGTCCGTCAGTCTCCATATTTTGATGCATTTTGCGGGCACCAGGTCGTTCGCATCACTGTCGACAGTGGTGCTACTTGTAACATGATCAGAGCTTCTACTGTCCAGTCCCTCCAGGGTGTCATAAAACCCAGCTCACAGTCTGCTCATCAAGCCAATGGGTCTTCCCCCCTTGATGTTGTTGGGGAGACCACTCTGTCCTTCACTCGTGACGGCAAGTCATTCGTGTTTGAGGGTTTGGTCATTGATAATCTCGATGTAGAAGTACTCGCAGGTACCCCATTCATGGAGCACAATGATGTGTCGGTTCGTCCTGCTAAACGCCAGGTGTGTGTGGGTGATGACATGATCATTTCATATGGTTCTCGCAGGCCTTCGGACAATGTGACACATGCAGTTCGCCGTGCTCATGTCCTCCGTGCCCCATCTCAGTCTACTGTGCTTTTGCCTGGTAAATTCATCGAGCTGTCAGTTCCTGATGAGCTACTGTCTCATGACACACTTGCCCTTGAGCCCAGGATTGTCCCTCAGAAGGGTGTTCCCCCAACTGATCCATCTTGGCCTGAACTGTGCATGGTCTCCAGTGTAGCAGGCAAAGTGCGTATCCCTAATCTTACGCCTCAACCCCGCCTGATCCGTAAACATGAACATTTCTGCCAGGTTCGTCCGGTCTACGTTCCTTCAGAGCCTCAGTCTGATGACCACCCCTCTGTACCCAATAGGCCCGTGCCCAGTGATGTCTCACGTGATACTGAGCATCGTTTTTCTGACCCAATATTGCTCGATCCTGATTGCATTATCCCCATTGGTACGAAACATGACTTTCAGTCTCTCCATGCAGAGTTCGATGATGTTTTTGACCCTGCCTTCACTGGGTATAATGGTGCTGTTGGCCCGTTTGAGGCCGTTGTCAACATGGGCCCGGTTCAGCCTCCCAAACGCAAGGGTCACTTGCCACTTTACTCCCGTAACTCTTTGGTTGATCTCCAAGAGAAATTCGATGAACTAGAACAACAGGGTGTCTTTGCTCACCCAGATGTGGGCATCTCTGTTGAGTACCTGAATCCATCCTTCCTTGTGAAGAAGGCCAACGGCGGCTTCCGCCTTGTTACAGCTTTTGCCGATGTAGGCCGTTATGCCAAGCCTCAGCCCTCCCTTATGCCTGATGTGGATTCCACCCTCAGAAAAATTGGTCAATGGAAACATCTCATTGCCACAGATCTCACCAATGCTTTTTATCAAATTCTCCTGTCCAAGGCCTCGATGAAGTATTGTGGTGTTGCAACCCCCTATCGCTTGCCACTTTACTCCCGTAACTCTTTGGTTGATCTCCAAGAGAAATTCAATGAACTAGAACAACAGGGTGTCTTTGCTCGCCCAGAAGATGTGGGCATCTCTGTTGAGTACCTGAATCCATCCTTCCTTGTGAAGAAGGCCAATGGCAGCTTCCGCCTTGTTACAGCTTTTGCCGATGTAGGCCGTTATGCCAAGCCTCAGCCCTCCCTTATGCCTGATGTGGATTCCACCCTCAGAAAAATTGGTCAATGGAAACATCTCATTGCCACAGATCTCACCAATGCTTTTTATCAAATTCTCCTGTCCAAGGCCTCGATGAAGTATTGTGGTGTTGCAACCCCCTATCGTGGAGTCCGTGTGTATACACGCTGTGCCATGGGCATGCCAGGCTCAGAAACTGCTCTTGAAGAGCTGATGTGTCGCGTGCTTGGGGATCTACTTGTGGAAGGTATTGCTGTGAAACTTGCAGACGACTTGTTCATTGGTGGTGATACCCCCGAGGAGCTCCTCCAGAATTGGTCACGTGTCCTGCATGCCCTCCGAAAGTCAGGCCTTCATCTTTCAGCCCGTAAGACTGTGATTTGCCCAAAGTCTACCATGGTCCTGGGCTGGATCTGGTCCCAAGGGACCCTACAAGCGAGCCCTCATCGCATTGCGGCGCTTGCCTCATGCCCCCCTCCTACTACTGTGAAAGGAATGCGTTCCTTCATTGGGGCATATAAGATGCTGGCCCGTGTTCTCCCACATTGCGCTATCTTCCTCACACCACTGGACGCCGCAATTGCTGGTGGTCAGTCGAGTGATCGCATTGATTGGTCTGATGACCTGCGTTCACTTTTCAAGACCGCTCAGGAAGCCTTAGCCTCCCCCGTGCCATTACCCTTCCCCGACCATCCGACCAGCTCTGGATTGTTACTGATGGTGCTGTCAAAGATCATGGTATTGGTGCCACATTGTACATAACACGACAAGGAAAGCCACAGGTAGCTGGTTTCTTTAGCTCCAAACTTCGTGATCGGCAGGTTACTTGGCTCCCATGTGAGATAGAGGCCCTTTCTATTGCAGCATCCTGCAAGTATTTCAGCCCGTACATTGTGCAGTCCAAGCACCGGCCATGCATTCTCACAGATAGCAAGCCCTGTGTACAGGCTTTTGAAAAACTCTGTCGTGGTGAGTTCTCTGCCAGCCCACGTGTGTCAACCTTCCTGTCCACAGTTAGCCGGTTCCAATGTGCCGTGCTCCATCTGGCCGGATCCGCCAATGTTCCGTCAGATTTTGCTAGCAGGAATGCCCCAGAGTGCACTGATTCCTCTTGTCAGGTATGCCTCTTCATTCGTCAGACAGAGGATCCTGTTGTTCACAGAGTGTCCCCTACGGACGTGCTCACAGGGAAACGGAAGTTACCCTTCACTTCCCGCCCAGCGTGGGTCAGCATACAATCTGAGTGCCCAGACTTGCGACGCACTCACGCTCACCTTCTCCAGGGCACCCGACCTTCTAAGAAACTGACCAATATCAAAGACGTCAAACGCTATCTCCATGTTGCTACCATAGCTAGAGATGGGCTGTTGGTTGTCCGCCGTGAACAGGCTCTCCTGTCACCTCGTGAGTGCATCATCATCCCCCGTAGCGTTCTTGATGGCCTGCTTACTTCACTCCATCTCCAACTTGATCATCCCACCCACCACCAACTCAAGACCGTTGTCAACCGGCATTTTTTTGCCTTGGACATGGACTCTGCCATCACACGTGTCACCGACACTTGCCATCAGTGTGCATCCCTGCGGAATGCTCCCCACACGGTTGTCCCTCAGACCACTGGCGATCCCCCCGCGGCCGTGGGTACGTCGTTCGCCGCTGATGTCATCAAGCTCTCGAAACAACTGATTTTACTTCTCCGCGAATGTGTCACTTCCTACACCGCCACTTGTTTCCTTCCAGATGAGAGCAGAGATACTCTTCGCGATGCCTTGATCCGTCTCTGTGTGGAACTTCGCCCGCTCGATGGGCCCCCTGCTGTCATCCGCACCGACCCCGCCCCTGGTTTCGCCTCCTTGCAAGATGATGCCCTGCTCGCCCAGTTTCACCTTTCCATTGAAGTAGGTCACGCCAAAAATCCCAATAAGAACCCGGTTGCTGAGAAGGCCATTCGTGAACTCGAAGATGAAATCCTGCGGCATGAGCCCTCCGGAGGACCACTGACATCCTTGTCCCTGTCCCTCGCCACTGCCCGTCTCAATAGCCGTCTTCGCTCGCGTGGCCTTTCAGCACGTGAAATGTGGACTCAGCGCGACCAATTCACGCACAGCCAAATTCCACTGTCGGATGCGGACCTCATCTCTTCACAACATGAACAGCGCCTTTCGAACCATCCCCACAGCGAGCGTTCCAAGGCTCCCTCCCGCATCCTCCCCAATGATGACCCTCTCGCAGTTGGGGACCTTGTTTATCTCCGGTCAGATTGCATCAAGTCCTCCGCACGCCCTCGATACCTTGTAACATCGATAGATGGCAGGTGGTGTAACATTCGCAAATTCATTGGCTCTCAGCTCAGAAAATCGTCATATCGTGTAAAGACATCGCAATGCATGAGGGTCCCTGTTCCCCTTGTGGCTCCTCCCCAGCACCAGATGTCCGACGAAGATGAGACAGACTTGCTTTCCCCAGACGACGAGCGAGATTTGCTCCCCCCCAAACACCTGCAGAGACATTCCACAGGAACTCTCATTGCCTCCTGAGCCAGATGTCCCGTGTGTCCCCCTGCAGGAGCCCCCTCCTGAAGCCCCCCTTCCCCCTCTGCCCAGGAACCTGCCCCCACTGCTCTATTAACGATCCAGGTTGTCCCCCCACCCATGTGACCCCCACTGGGCGCCCTCAGCACTCCCAACGCCTCCCACCTAGGTTTGATGATTATTTGATGTATTGATCAATGATATACAATGTACATGTATTTTGTTTTCTATGTGAACTGCTGGTTACCTCAGACTAATGCCCCCCCCCCCCCCTCACTCACCGTGTATTCTTACAATGTACCTCTCTTATAGCCATGTTATCCTGGTGCCACATATGTTATTTAATTTCCCCCATTTGGTTTATTACATTATGTCCCTTACCATAACCCTTTTTCTGAGGTGTCCCAAACTGGCGTTTTTTGGGTTTTTTTTAAATCTGTACTTGTATCATGTTTATTCTTCATTTCTACCAATCCGTCTCTGTATGACATCCTTGTTTATCTTATTGTCTCTCATCTAGCTGTCTTGGTATGTTCTCCGTATAATTTAGTCGTGGATATGTTCTATAGGTGTATTATTTTTCAGTCACCCCGCTTATGTCTCAGTGATTTGCCCCTTTGTGCTGTGTATAACATATGATGCTTATATCCCTAGTGGGTGCATACGCCTTCTTGTTTCTGAGTGTAATACCAGGTTTATTTTTACCATATACCCTCATCTTCTTAATATTTTCCAGTTACCTTTATATATTTACATCTTTGGTGTCTGTTTGGTGCCTGTCCCTAATTGCACCTTTACTCGTACATATCAATGTTTTCTGCTACGTGCATATGTAATTCTATTTTCATATAGATATATATATATGCGTATTTCCTGTGTCCCCACATGAACATTTTGTACATCATTTTATATTTTTGTTTATACTGTGTAAGTCTATGCCTTTGTAGGAGCTACTTATTTCATGCCATCCTAGCTTGCCCCATCAGGTCGTACATGATTGTCAAACCTGTTGTTTTTGCTGAACGGTATGCTTCATGTCAATCAGAACTGTATGACTCAGTGTCAGCATGTCTGAGAGAGGTATTGGTATGATCGATGGTTATATGCTTGTAACAATTCGTGATTGTTTTTGTTTTCTTTAACATTGACGAGAAGAATGGATGGTAGAATGCGTATCTGGTGTTATTGTTAAACATACGGTACCCAATAAGTTTTTATGATTACACTCTTGGTGTCTAAGTCAGGTGTTAGTGTAATTGTTATTTTCAGGTGTTAGTTTAGTGTTTTTATAAGCCAGCCTATTATAGTACATGGCATGCAGTAGATTGAAAGTATCATAGGTCATGAACAGTGCAACTACTTGTATGTAATAATTGTTTACACCCTTATTCATTTTAAAGGTAATGGTTTAAGCTCAAGTAGAGCTTTTATATTTTCTTTATCATTCAGGTGAAAAATGAAAGAGTAAAGAAGAAAGACAATCACGCCAGTGTTGTTAATGATTATCAATGTTACAAGTCAAGCTTGTTACATAGCGCCACCTCATGGTGACTGTAGGGTTAGTCTCTGCTACACACTGCTGGTTATCTGGTCTGAAGCTGGGTTCTATTAAATGCCTTCAAGGTGACTGTTTACTCGGAAACTCGATTTGTGTCTGCTTCTCATTTACGCAGCATTTCATGATAAGAGCTTACAAATGTTATTCACATGTATTTTCCCATTCAGTTTGTCATCAATATACAGACCAAGAAATTTTGTTGACTTTACTCTAACGCAACTCCACCAAACAAAACATTTCCTGGTAGTATTTTAACAGAATTACTAAAAAGCATATAATTGGTCTTCTGAAAATTCAATGACAGTTTGTTTGCATGAATCCAAGTTATAATATTACTTAGCTCAATATTAACTGTTTGTAAAAGGACCTGAGGATTCTTGTGTGATAAAAATATGTGCACGAATGACTTTATACCTAAATGTATTCATTAAAATCTACATTTGTAAACATAAAAATCACATCAATGCTGCTCCTACAAATACGTATGCAGCGTTCATAGCACTTTCTAATGTACCGGTACAGTGTTGTAAGTCTTTCAGTGGCCAAACTACACTGTATGTCACTATGACGACTGGTATGCCTCAGCCAGGGCTGCCAACATTGGAAACTACTTGAGAGTGAGACTCCCATAGGCCAATGCTATAATTTCGGAGTCAAACTGAGTGAGATCAATAGAAATACATGCGAATGAAATAAAGTTTTAGAGTGAGAAAGGACCAAAATGAGTGAGTCTCACTCTCAACGAGTGAGAGTTGGCAGCCCTGATAACGCATACAAGTGTACATGGTTCTCCCAATAGTTCTCAAGTACACTAGTGTATGTCTTGACAATGTGAGGAAACACTCATGTCACAGACACAGTTTCACATATCAACTGAGCTGAACATTTAATTTCATTAATTCAAGACAATACTTTGTGCTATTTTCAAAATGTGGGGAAACATTTGAATATTTTCCTCTATGTTTGACCATTGACCTTATGGCCACGATATTTGTAAGTTGCAGATCTCACTATAGGCCTATGCAGAGTGGTATGGCAAAACAATACATAACTGTAGTGGGGGCATCTGGGCAAAGGAACCCAGAAGTACAGAACCCCTATTTTCTATGGAACCTGCGTCTGGCCCTGGCTGCATTTGGCTGAATTCGTGAAGTAGAGACGTAGAGTTAGAACAAGTTATTTTTTTTTTTCATTTATAGCCAGGAAAAGGAACAGTAGAAGGTCTAACGGTTAGCTTTCTAGATCAATCTCAGACACTGATAGAGCGCGTCTAAATGGAGTAAAATCAAAAATAAAATTTGGTTACAGCAGGGCCATGGCAGGGAGGTGGAAAAGAGCTCTTCTAGCGTCTCCACCTCCCTGGTTTTAGGAAGACAAACAAATTTTTTCACTCACACATGATTGCAAGGTATCCTTGTGGGTTTCTGAAAGAGTTCGAGGCAAATGGAGCATTTGTAGACTTCGTCTGAATCAGAAGACGACGCCATAATATCCGGGCTCGGAGCTTACACACACTTACGCTACGCTATTTTTACGGCTCTCGCTCTGCAGCTGCACTGAGTGATAGATAGTAGATCGGATTTTTTTGTGTCAAGTAATTGACAGTAAAATGCGTAGATGGCACAAATAACTTCGACTTTCCGTAGCACTCCCGATTCTCCAAAAGTGACACAGACAGCGAGAACGTGGTAAGCTGTGCAACAAGCTCAATATTCTTGTCAAGGATTGTTACAACTACTAGTAGATCGTTCTGTAGTACATTTTTACACTATTAAGTTCTGTGAAAGTTACACGAAGCTCAGCTGTTTCACTGTTATTGTCGGTGTTTACACCAAAAAAAGCGCACGCACGCAGTGGGTGCACTAGTGCACTACAATAGCAACACAGTACATGTCTATGCAATAGGGGAGAATGTGTGTTTTGTGTTCACTATGCATGCACGCAGCGTGTGCAGCGCAGCTGTTATGGCTATTATTATATGTAGGCTATAATATGCACAGTATGACTGTCACGGCGGTACTGTACTCTGTTGAGTGGTGAGAAAAATCTTCGATTTGTAGAAGTATTAGAAAAGTTGGACTTGCCATATTTTGCTTTGTTGGCATAGACCTATAGCACAATAATGCAATCACTGGTTTTAAAGTGATCTACCTTGGCCTCGCCCGGCTCTACTAAATGCTTTGTTCCAACACCGCCGCCGCGTCGCGCACCCTTTAATCCCACAATTGTTTAGTCCCGTGCACTTAACTTTGAGTTTCCTCGCCTCGTCCTTATGAGTTCTATTGGCTTACGGTTGTTATTAATCAGTAGGCACCTAATACAAAATGTACTACAAATTATTAACTGCGACCAGCCCCAACACGAAGCTCCTAACTGTGTACTTGGGGTTCGGTGTAATAATGTCAAAGGTAAAAATGTCAGAAGTAAAAATGTCTCAGCAGAGGTAAAGTTGTCAGTGACAGTGGTCGAATGTCAGTGGTCAAAATGCCAGAGATTAAAATGTAATTGTTAAATTGGTAAAAATCAAAGAGATTTTCCCCAGTATAGCCCTAGATAAAAGGCATATGGGGTGTAACCAACCTTTCATACCTACTTAAGACACTGGGTGCTTCTATTAAATTTCTTGGTAAACTATTCCATGGTTTCCTGATATGCATGTAAAATGAATTTCTTCTTGTAGTGGTATGTGATCGAAAAATATATAAAATTTTAACTTTTACTAGACCTATGTCCTCTTGTGCATTTTTTTATTAAACCCAAGTCAGGCACTACTTCCTGATCATATGTATGAAATAATTTAAAGGCTTCAATCAATCATGTCACCTGTCAAGTTTGCTAAATGCAGAAGGCTTGTTTACTATAGAAACAGCATCTTAACAACAAGTACAAATTCTCAACTGAATGGTTGAATGAGACACAACTGAATGGTTACAGCTCGTTATTCCAAAGGTTTGTTATTCCGAAGCCTCTTTAGTCCGAAGATTCGTTATTCCGAAGGTTCATTGTTCCGTATTTCATTTTTGGATTAACGAATCTTCGGAATAACAAACCTTCGGAATAACGCCACAAATGTTCGGATTAACGAACCCTTTTTCATTTTCGGATTAACAAACCTCTAGGTATAGGGAATTTGTGTGTTTCGTATTAACAACCCTTCGGAATAAAAAATCTTCGGAATAGCGAACCTTCGGAATTAAACGAACAGCACCCAACTGAACGAGGTGTAGATCCAGAAGTGGGGAGGGGTTCGGCAGGGCAAATGGGGGCTGAAATGTCTTTACCACTGACCTAAAAATAATGGAAATAGTGACAATTTTTTAGGTTAAGTCTCCTAAAACGAATATGCAATAAGATTACGAAGAGATGAAAACGACTTTAATTCATTAATGTTTACATCAATTTGTTAAGATGAGACATTTCATTTTCTCTACGCTCTGCACGCGCGAACGTATCGTTTTAACCATAGCTATATTGGCCCTGTAAATTACTCTCATTCAAGTATTTAAAGGTCCTGTAATCTCCAGTCATCATTCACATCATGTCAAGAACCTTTTGTATTGTATTCATTTACCATGAAAATTGTCCTCATAATTCACATAAAAGCAAAAAGCATATTTTCGAACCAACGAAGAAATTCATTACAACTTGTCTATCAAAATATAGAAATTTTGTCGAACCATTTGGTATGATTATGCAAGAACACTTGTAACATAAATTGATAATTGTTGATAATACATGCATTTGCTGTTTAAAACGCAAACTATTTCAATATTAATCGATCATGCATTGCATTGTAATTAGAGAAATTTGGATTATCTGCCAAATCTATTTTAAAGCTCGCTCACTCGGCACGCTCACATGGCTTAATTTTTCTTGACGTTGGTGATTTGCCAGAAGTTTTTCTTTTCTTGTTTGTTTGCTTGTTTCACAACGTCACGCCATAAGTTCTAGAAGGGAAACTACACCAAATGTTAAGACGTAACAAAGTAACCTGTAAGAATATAATTTAGAAGAAAACATTTATGTCTAGTTTTAGGGGGAAAGTACAATGTATTTGTCTTAAAAATCTATTCTGGTGCGTTCGCTCGCGCGCAGGTACCTTGGCCAGGACACGCACCCCTAGGGTAATTATGATTAAGACAATGATATATTTCTCCCTCTGACATTAACCATATTCGTAGCTCTGAATTTCGTTCTGAGAGGATGACATTTCGGCCAAAAATAGCACCACTAGGTCTAGTTATTTTTAACAAGGTCTTGAAAATTATTCACTCAGATTTTTGGCAAATAGACTTTGTACTACATTACTAGGTAGGTCTAGAGCTTCTAGACTTTATACCCCTCTCCATAAAGTTGGCTTTTTAATGCAGTGAAAAATCGCATTATAATTCGGGACACGATTTTTGTAGAGTCTAATAGTACTATTAAGTACCTGGGTAATGCCAAATAATGGAAGCATTGATCATTGAACCAGAATCACAATTCACACCCATTACAGTTAAATGAGACTCAAACATCAAATTTTGTATTTTAGGGTAAATTGTCTGCATTTGGCTAACATTGAACATCAAACAGTTCATGTGATAAAGTCTTGTGATACACTTAGTAACATGGACATTTGCTTCTAAATCTGAGGTGAACTGTGAATTTCTTTAAAGTTTTAGACCTGGGTTTTCCCATTTTTATGTCGCTCTTTTGGGATTTCGGTCGTACAAGGCTATGTGACGTAAGGCTAATCTACAGAGTCCTGCGTGTATACAATGTCATTAGTAGCATGGTACACAGAAATGTGTGTGTCCGTAATTACCATGCTGTTATACCATCTAAACCATGGTTGTCTTGCTGTCCCTATCATTTACATGGTACCGTTAGTAACCTGTAGTCGCAAGAGTAACATGTGTCCCCTGTCCCGGTCATGAGCCTGATGACTTGACTTGTATTATCGGGCCCATTGTGTTCATACTCGTTAGCATCCATCACAGTGGGGGTGCTGTGTAAGAGGCTACCCTGGGTAAATAAGGCCTAATATTATTAGTTTATTATCTGTCTCATGAGACAATGGTATCACCCACCCTTCTGCAATGTAATTTAAGGGAAGTACTTTTGGTAGAATGTATTTTCATTTTCATTATTGTAATTATTTTGCATTGGTCTCAAAATCACCATAAATCACCAAATTTTTATTTTGTTACCAGGCTAAAATTTTGTCGCCAAACAATTTCAAAAATCAACAAATTTCACCCTTTTTTGTTACCAAAATCACCATCTGGCAACACTGACTGCAATTGCATGTACATACAAAGATAACATGCATCTTCTGTCACTCAGCACACACACACACACACACATACACATCGAGTATTATCCATGAACACTGTACACGTGTGTGCATGACCACGACGTGCAGTGCGATCAAATTGCACCGAGACTCGCACAAATGCAATCATGTAGAGTGTTTGATAATGATTTATCGACATGATCGCTCATGAACCAGTTTGTGTTTGTCTTGAAAATGAAGCCAAAACTACTCTTTTCCAAATTTGGTGATTTTTTATGAGTTTGATGATTTTTCACATGCCTTTTGGTGATTTTGTTCTGCTGGGACCTGGCAACACTGCCAGTCACTAGTTTATTCTATAAGCCAATTCTTGAATGGCAGTCTCTGCTACACTTGCTGCAAATGAAAGATGTCAGCTGTGAAGATGTTGTGGACAGAGGGCTTCCATTGTCTTCTCATTTCTCTGTGTTTTGTTTCCCCATGCATGATGCCATCCCATCACGTACAACAAGTCTCCACCTTGTATCTTTGCAGTAGACTCCCATTAGAACAAAGTCCTCGGGACCAGCACTCTTCTTTCGTTATATTTAAATATTGTTATAACCGAACAAATAAACAAAGATACATAGAATGGATAATGTTTTGGCCTATTTGTACTTCATTGAAACCTCAATTTTGTTATAACCGTGTTCGTTATACACTGTAATGGGAGTGCACTGCAGCGATGGTTTCCCCAAGTCGCCATTTCAAACCAGTTGATTTCCTGTGGGTACATTCCATTGTAGTATCAGTATTGAAAGAAAACCCAGGATAGTACTGAAGGGGTTTCTTGTGTATAGAATTTCTCGTAGGGCTCAAAATAGGATTCTTGAAAGTCACAGCCATTTCTAAAAAGGTACTTTATCTTGAGGCAAAGTGGCCTTGGATCCCACAAATTTTTAAGGGGCATCATAGCATCAAGGCCATTCAAAAGGGTGGTAAAGGGGATGGCTAGTAACTGATCAGTGGGAATGCTGGGGGATGGTTGTTTCAATCCTTGTGGGATTCATTTAAGAGTACATTATATATCTATCGTTGTGTGAAAATTATTTGCTTCAGAATGGTCTCATATTCAAGTAATGTGCAGTTTCATGTTTTCCGGTTAGCATGCCTGTACAGTGACGGAGCGATCGTTAACGGCCCATTAACGATTGCCCCGACACTGTGCAGGCATGCTAACCTGGAAACATTGAATTGCACATTACTTGAATATGAGACCATTCTGAAGCAAATAATTTTCGGCTTGTGCCGAAAGGGTGGGTTGGGTGGTGGCGCGTCGCGTTAATGGGAACACCACCCTTCGTCCAAAGCCCCCCCGGTTTTGCCGAAAGGGTGCGTTGGGAGCGTTGGGTCGCGTCGCGTTGACTGGAACCCCACCCTTCGTCCAAAGCCCCCCCCCCCCCCCGGTTTTGCCGAAAGGGTGCGTTGGTACTTTTTCTCATGTAATATTAAAAGACGAGTTTTGAATTTATATTTAACCTTCAAACAACCATTTCAAAGAGGCTATCGTCCGGATCGGTTTACACTCTATTACAACTTGGTCTACAGCCAGTTGGTCTAATAGACTGTTTAATATCAGTTGGTCTAATATATACCAGTTGGTCTAGTCATCATTTCGTCCAATTACTGTTTGGTCTAATTGCTATTTGTTGTTTAATATCAGTTGGTTAAATATGAATTCAAAACTCGTCTTTTAACCCTATAAAGCCCACGGGAGGGGGGGGGGGGCACATTGTGCCCCCTACCAGATTTTCATTCGCCACTCCTTCGCCCTTAATCCAGTTTTAACCAAATTTGGTGACTTTTCCAAAAATCTTATTCCGAACATTTTGATATATAATTTAGCTATATTTGATATTACTGGTTGCCATGGCAACAACAAAACTGACAACCATGTCAGTCAGATTTTGCATATTTTTCTGTTCCAATTCCAATTAACCATATTATAATGTATAAAATGGGCCTTTCTTGGCTGAAATTTGCTGAAGGAGCAAAATGTGAAGTAATTATGGCCCTGAAATGTTTTTCCTATTATTTCCTTTGTTTTTCTGTGACAATGCCATAAAACAGTAGCTATAATAGAGATACTTGAAAATAACAGTATTTTCCAAAGATTGCCATTCTATTTTGTGTCATTTTGATTCCTCCACCCATGTTATACCTCTAATATCATTTGTTTATCACATTATCAATCTGCAAACTTAAAATTCCGATATTATTGGAATATGAAATATGATAACTATGCATGTACCTATCCCTAACAATACATCACAGGTCTCATAATGTATTTCTTTATTTTGTTATGAATAGCGCCCCCATGTAGTGACCTTGAGAAATTTCAACCATAAAGAATAATGAGCTTTGACTTGCAGAGCATTTGTGGCAAATATGAAAAATATTGTTCTATGATAAGACATACTGGGGATAAAGAAATTATCCAGAAAAATCATGTTTTTAGCATATTTCTTATGTATTTCTTTATATTTTTGTAAATAGCGCCCTCTATGTGTCACCATGATAAAAATCAAGTATGCGGTCATGTAGACTATGAGTTGCTCTACCCATGTGCCAAATGTGACGATGAAACATCAAACAATAACATCAAAATAGCTTGGGCTTTATAGGGTTACATGAGAAAAAGAGAAAAAGTACCAACGCACCCTTTCGGCAAAACCGGGGGGGCTTTGGACGAAGGGTGGGGTTCCAGTCAACGCGACGCGACCCAACGCTCCCAACGCACCCTTTCGGCAAAACCGGGGGGGCTTTGGACGAAGGGTGGTGTTCCCATTAACACGACGCGCCACCACCCAACCCACCCTTTCGGCACAAGCCATAATTTTCACACAATCTGAATAGATATAATAGTTTACTCTTATTGAATCCCACAAGGATTGGAACAATCATCCCCCAGCATTCCCACTGATAAGTTACTAGCCATCCCCTTTAAGGTCCCTTTTAAAGGGCAGCTAATTCTGATTAAATTTTGTTGCAAACTACTGTTTCTTATGATGTGAACCGTGTGCTGTATCTATCATTTGACTTTTTGATATCATATACATGTATGGATACAAGTACTTCTTTGAATATTATTGATAACTTGCCTTGTGTTGTACTGGCTGGCATAAATTTTGTTATAATCAGTAAAATATATTTTTGTTCACCAATTGCAGCAAGTCTGACAGATTTTATAATCATATGCATCAAAAATGTTCTACTTCAAGTCTGGAATTAAATACCAATAACTGAAATCCATGTTATGTACAGCTGTAACTGTGAGGAACTGAGTCAAGATGTTATTGAGAGGATTTTCCCAAGGCACTTGTAACAAGTTGTATGTCAAGCATATTTCCTCAAATTTAGAACATTGGACTACTGGCTTCTAAAATGGAGTTGATTCCATGCCTGAACCTACAGTGTAGTACACAAAGTGGCAATATATGGATGAAATACCTGTAATAAAATTATCTCAGTACCAGTAGTACAATACAACTAGCATTTTAGTATTCCAAAGCATACTATTTCATGAAAATAATGGAACTTGAGCTTAATCTTGTTGTGTCTTTGTGGAACTTTGTATCTCATCTCTTGTAGAAAAGGTTTTAGTGTACATTATATGATAACAATTGATCAAGTCATTGTTGCAGTCAGTACATTACACTATTGCAGCTGCAATGTGTATAACATGTTTTCATTGATTTTTACCATTTCCCATACAACAGCTCATTGCAACTTGAACATCTGGGTCCATCAACCAAGAGATCATAGTGAAGACAGCCTTGTCAAGTTCTCCTCACTGCCAATTTGTCATGGCTCGTGTATGTCATTCAGTGATTCATTGCAGTTAGAAGTGATGAATTTCAAAGACAGCCAACCCTGACAATATGTCATGCTCCAGAAAAAATCGGAAGAACTGGAACTATGGAGATTTACTTGGGGTAAAGAAAAAAAGGAAATTTCTAAAGAGAGATCAACACTGCAAAGCTGGACCTGTGATGCTGCAGAAATCTGCAACTGGAGGGAGTCCCATATGTTCATTTTCAAGTCTACCAGCTGAATGCAAAGTTCACATTTTTTCGTTCTTGAATGACACAGAAAAATGCAGAGCTGCGATGGTGTGTTCAAGTTGGGCAAACATTATGAGGACTCCGCAGTTATGGCAAGTAGCTGATTTCACCTATGGGCTATCCAGGGGAGTGTTACCAAAGGATGACTGTAAAGCCATCTCATGCATCAAAGAGAGAGCTAAGAATTATGTTTATCACTTGGTGTCCAGAGGTGCTTTCTTGCGTTCCTTGATATTTGAGCTAGACATCATTGATGGGGATGAGACATGGCTTAAGTTCCTTATATACTGCCTCAAAATGACTAATTCTCATGAACTACAAAGGGTTCATGCAAAATGGACCAAGTCTCCAGACTTCATGCCTATCAGTGGAGAGGAGAATCATTGGAAATCAGCCCGGGTCAAATCCTTCCTGAGCCTTCTGATAACTCTCAGTGAGACAAGCCCTCTTATTGAAGAGCTCTACACACCTTGTGACTGGTCAGAACCTACTGTTGGTCTCCTTTGCAAGTTCAAACATCTACACACACTGGAGCTGGACAAATACTGGGTATTTGCTCTCTTTCGCCAAGAGAACCTTGATGAGCTGCTGGGCAGTCTTCCTCGCCTTAAGCGATTCAAGCTCACAGTGTTTGTGCCTCTTCTGGGTACGTTGTCTTTCCCTGAATACAAGGTCAGCTCAAAGTCACTGGAAGTATTGGACATTTCAAACTGTACATGTTTCTTCCTCAGGAGTGTTGATTTACCCTCCCTGACAGCATTCACAACTGCAAGGTATGATTGCGCTTACAACAATGTGCAGGACAATCCATTCAGTCTTTTGTGTATTTTGTTAATGTTGCATGTAAAAAACTAAGAGAAACTGTAACACAAGGTTAACGACTGCCTACCATGCACTCCCACTACAATGAACACGGTTCATTGCACAAAATTCACTCATGATTAATACGGTTATAGCAAATTTTTTCTACAACAAAGTCTTTCAGGGTGCCACGGACAAAAAACAAAACAAAAACTAAAGCAATGTGCTCCATTACAGCAAAATGGGGATCACTTACGAAAATACATCTAGCATAGCAGAACTCGCATAATTTACGGAGCATCCCTGTGTCATGCATAGTTTATGAGAGGAATTTGCATTATTAAAATATGTTCATCAAAAATGAAGTAAGATTTGTTATTACGAAACACACAAATACTTTGTATACCTACAATACATTAGATGTTCGTTAATTCAAAAATGAAATAGGGTTTGTTATTATGAGCATTGTATTGTTATTCTGAAGGTTTGTTAATCCTAGAATGAAATCAGGTTGTTATCACAGTGCATTCCCATTATAACGAACAGATATAGTGAATCTTCAGAACAACAGATGTTGTCTCGCTTGTAGATTTATGAGCTTTCAAAATAGCAAATCTTCAGAAGAATGAAGCTTCAAAGTAACAAATGTTATTTTTCATTTACCTGTGGATTAACAAACCTTTGGAATTAGCAAATCCTGCGAATGGCGAACCTTTGGAATAACAAATTTTGCCAATAATGGGCCTTTGGAATATCAAACTGTAAATTGAATCGTAAACCACTTAGTATGTATTTTCTAACTAGGCATGAAAATACAAACAGTTAAAAAAATAATGAAATTGATGAAATAGCATCCCATTTGACACAGCTTTCCAGCATATGGTCACTACTCAATAAACAATGGTACGGGAGTGCTCCGTATTTGTTGTATCATGAAAATTTTTTGTCTTGAATTCTTGAACCTCTAATTTAGTTTTCACTGCCATTTACTTTCCCTTCACCTTTCCTATACAAGGAACAAATGGAATGGTCCGATGTTGTCACGGGATGCCCTGCAGGTGTCCTGTCTCCATAATATTCTCAAGGTTGGCGCTCCAAATCTACGACACTACAATGACTGTGTGTTGGCACAGGAGTGGAGGTCAACAATCACAGCAAATTTGGAAGAAGCCTTGAAGTCCAGTTGCTACTGCTCTAGACATAAACGATGTTCTCTGCTTTACTGATTGTAAAGCTATCACAAATAGACCTCTACTTTGCAATTGAAATTACAGTGAAATAAGGTACATGTACTTGCCCTACGAGAGTTACAGTTAACCTTGCTTAAGGCGACCTCGCTTAAGTTGAATAATCGCCCGAGTCGAATGCCTTGTCAAGTCCTCTTCCTCTAATACTCTATAATTTTTCATAAGTCAAATTTTCTGTAAGTTGAAGCTACAGTGTATTTCTTTAGTCCAAATAGATTCCACTTAGGTATGATTGACTGTACTTTGTGTTACTAGTCATCATAGAAGATACCTTTTATGTAAAGTGTTTTATAAGGACGTCATAGCACTGAGTCTACCCTAATTAAAGTCCATAGTGATATCCATCAAGCACAGACCAAAGGTAGACTTTTCTTGGTGCTACTTGATCTGTTAGCAGTTTTCAACTCCATTGACAACAGTGTCCTTGTCACAAGGTTCTGTTCAATAGGTGTGAAAGGATCTGCTCTTGCAATCAGATCTTCTTATCTGTGCAGCCATTCACAGGCAGTCAGACACAATTACAAATACATGTCAACCTCTGCTGAACTTGTGTATGGTGTCCCCCAGGGGGTCTGTTTGGAGTCCATCATTTTTCAGTATTTATGTCAGTGCTCTTTGCCGAGATTATATGGACCCATGGCATCCATTTACATCTCTACGCTGATGACGATACCCAACTATACACATAGTTTGATCCATCTGATCCAGTAAGTGAGGACTTTACCATATATAAACTTGAAGCATGTATCAATGATATGAGATCATGGATTATATGAAACAAACTTCAGATGAATGATAACAATATTGCCTCAAAACATCTGGTAGCTAAAGCCTGCAGTCAGTCGTTGCCCATAGGACGTGTTAATGTACAATCTGCATAAAGTTCTAGGAATCTTGGAGTTTATTTTGACCCTGAAAGAGTGTAGTATTGGTGGAGGTGAGAATTATGTGTTTGACTTTTTTCATGGATACTTAAAAACCACTTTATAAAATGTTGAAAAGCATACAATTCTAACAAGAATGTAATGTATATTTGATGAAAATCTATTTTGGAATGGCTGAGACATCCAAAAACAAAATAAAATAAAAGCGACCCAAAGGTGGGTCCCACCTTTTATTAGGATCGCTTTGTTTTGGATATCTCGGCCATATCAAAACCAATTTCCATAAAATAAACTTTTAATTCCTCTTAGAATTATATGTTCTTTCATGTGATTTCATAAGAGGTTTCTCCTCATGTCAACAACAAAAAAAAAAAATCATAATCAAAAGACATTGGAAACGTCAAGCCCCATCTCAACCAAAACTGTACCATCCTTTTAAATGGTGACACATAAAACAGCAACATGTGAGTCTCTATATTTGCAATTACACAGTACATGTATCAGGAAATCATTATCACACAAAGTTGCAGCCTCTGTTAACTCATTCATACGCTATTTCTCGTACACATGTATTGATTATGAAAATGCATTATATTAAATTGTTCAAGCCTTTATCTTATCAAGTTGCCCAAGTATGACGTGCTCAAATTCTTCAGTAGAACTCCTAAGTATTTGTGATGCCTTGTCTTAGAATATGGTCCAAGCAGAAATCTCAGCTCTTGTACTCTAGTAAACAGTTAACAGTCAAAAGAACAATTTCGGCTCTTAGAGAAAAGGCTTCTATTTCTGCAGCCACATCTCTCTAGAATACTCTTCCACTGAGGATCCAATCAGCAAAATCCACAGAAACATTTAAAAAGAATTGGAAGTTGCATATGTTCAAATCTTGATTTGGTTGCATATTTGTTGGATTTCTTTATATTGTAGGCTGGGATCCAGAAGGGCATGGTTAACACAATTCTTTTTTTTTTTTTTGTGGGGGGGGGGGGGGGGGAGGGGTGGCCTGGGGGTGGTAATGAGTATCTCCTCTACATTATGGTGTCAATTTTTTCCATTTTCAGTAAAATGTTTAAAATTGAAACCACAAGGGCATTTTCTTACCCATTATTTTGAATACAATGTACTGGTAATGCATATGAGTCTACCCACTTTTGATAAACTTTCTATTTCATGGAAATTGACTGTTTCCTCTTTATTTACACTCAAATGCTAGAACACGTTCGCACCCTTCTGGTTCTCCGTCGATGACATATTACGGTTCACCCTTGTCCTTTTCACTTTAATGTACAAAGTCTTGATTCACTCTGTATAATGTCCCTCTGCACCTCATAAGGTTACTAGAGTGATGGCATATAACAAGCGGCACTGTGTTTAATTACTATTACAACATGTACTTTGGTAAAATTAGACTGTCAAGCATATAGAAAATGTTATTGTGAATGACCTTTCCCTGAAAAGCAGTCTATTTACAATAACTGCTTACAAGCAATAAAGTATGATTATCAAATTCACACCACAGGTGCACTGTGCATATGAGTCTCAGCCCAAGGAGACAGCTTCAAGTGTCTGTAAACATCTCTTTTAAAACACCAGATACATTAACTTTTCACAACCTTAAGATGGGGTTACCAAAAATCTTGTCACGCCTTCTCCTAAAGGCATAGGGCAAGAATGAATATTAGTCATGTGCAGCTTTGCAGTAAAGGGGAAAAGATCAAAGAAAATTCATGATAGCATGCTAGTTGCAATAACTGTGTGCAGAATAGTATCGCAGGAAAACCATGTTATAACAAGGTTACCATGAAGGCTACTGGTTTTACCTTCTTGTGGTAGAACATGCGCCTTGCAAACACTTTAACACAGTGATGGAAAATTGGACCATGGAATTTACCTCATTAAAAGCAATACCTCATTATATAGCTAGTCATAATGGGGTTTTCCCTTGTGGATGTCATGTAGGCCCAAGTTTACTAGAAATTCAACAAAATTCAAAGGGTCAATGAATTTATACTATGGAAAAAAAACAAACTTTGAGAGCCCCTTTGTATTTTAAGTGCTGATTGGTGCAGAAAACCCCCAAGCGTTATACTGTATCAGGGCTGCCAACTCTCACTCACTGAGAGTGAGACTCACTCATTTTGGTCCTTTCTCACTCTAAAACTTTATTTCATTTGCATGCATTTCTATTGATCTCACTCATTTTGACTCCTAAATTATAGCATTGGCCTATGGGAGTCTCACTCTCAACTAGTTTCCAATGTTGGCAGCCCTGCTGTATGCACTCAGAAAGCTCATGATGTCATGGTTGAAGGTCTACCATGCACACATCAGACCTAGGTTGTTGGACTAAAAGTCATGAACTTTCATTAAAATGACAGTGTACCAGCTGACAATAACTTTGTACATGTATAGTTGAACATAGGCCACAGAAGGGTCACCTGCAAATCAGTAGCTGAGACTTTTGTAGGGTGTTATTGATAGGATTATTTAAGTTGGTCTGGGTAATGTATTGTATGTATGTTTATATACATGTATTTATATACATGTATTATATATATATATATATATATATATATATATATATATATATATATATATATATATATATATATATATATATATATATATATATAGTGTGAGTCGTGTGTCTTCAGCTAATGATGAACCCCTGGGTCGTCGCATCTTTTTGGAGTGTGTATGTAAACGAGAGTAAAGAGGCGGTAGACGTTGCTTAATCCTCACAAGTGAGTTTACTCAAGCTTTCGGGCTTCCTGCCCTTTGTCAAGACTGGGGACAAGATACAAAACATGGATATCATATACACAAATAGAAAATAATAATGATGATCAAAACAATAGCGGAACTGATAACTACAGTGAAGAAGGCAGAGACGGCAGGGAATAATTACACAGGTGGGGGTGGGGGTGAATATATGCATCAATCTTACATAAAATAACATGCAGATTATATACAATCACAAACAAGCATACAAAATATAAACATTTACAAATACAGTGTACGTATGACTTAACATCTGCACACACACATAATGGGTACGGATGTGTGCGCACAATCACACGTGAAATTCCTCGCGCATGTCAAAGCAGGCAACCATAATATAAGCAATAACGGCAATTAATGAAATCATAATAGTAATTAAATCAAGGGGTGAGTATATGTGTGAGTTTTTGTGTGTACCTATGTTCCGCTTATTCATACATATACTCACCCCTTGATTTAATTACTATTATGATTTCATTAATTGCCGTTATTGCTTATATTATGGTTGCCTGCTTTGACATGCGCGAGGAATTTCACACAAATGTGTGATTGTGCGCACACATCCGTACCCATTATGTGTGTGTGCAGATGTTAAGTCATATACGTACACTGTATTTGTAAATGTTTATATTTTGTATGCTTGTTTGTGATTGTATATAATCTGCATGTTATTTTATGCAAGATTGATGCATATATTCACCCCCACCCCCACCTGTGTAATTATTCCCTGCCGTCTCTGCCGTCTTCACTGTAGTTATCAGTTCCGCTATTGTTTTGATCATCATTATTATTTTCTATTTGTGTATATGATATCCATGTTTTGTATCTTGTCCCCAGTCTTGACAAAGGGCAGGAAGCCCGAAAGCTTGAGTAAACTCACTTGTGAGGATTAAGCAACATCTACCGCCTCTTTACTCTCGTTTATATATATATATATATATATATATATATACTGACATCAAAGGACTTTACCACAACATGGCGGGGCGGTGCAAGGACAGTTAATCTACTGACAGCAAATCTTGCACATATAGACGTAGCTGGTGTTGGGTAGCGAAATTCGGGCATTTCGCCCGAAAGCTTGATGATTAAAGGGGTGCTACCCAACACCAGCCACGTCTATATGTGCAAGATTTGCTGTCAATGTATAAGCATGTATATATAATATACCTACTGCTTGGTATTGATCATTTCTAGTTCAGAATTCTGCTGGCCATGATCAATACATCTTTACTGGTAAATATATTTATGTTCATAATCACACCCTGTTCCAGGAAAACCAGCAACCCAAGATGAAGACAAAGAATTCATCAATTTACTGGTATTTGGATACTTTGTGTAATATAGTTGAGAGCCATCAGTTTTCCCTGCTAAAACTAATACCTTGTGCACATAGCAGCTCCAATAATAAACTCACATGTGAGCATTTGGGACTGCATATGATGTGAGCACTTTTGTGTCAAGTTTCAACTTGGTACTTGTGTTTTATTTTTCAGTGTGGTGTTTGGTTTACATTTGAAATTATGTCGAGCTGAAACAGTTCCATCGGGCATTAAATTATCTGAATTACTGATGGCTAAGTATGTTATTTGATGAGGAAAAAGGGAGGATACAAGTTCAGAGTCGGATCTTGTGTGAGTGTATGTGTAATGATACAAAAAAAAAAGTGAAGTATGTGAAGTCTGACGGTGGCCGCCCATGCATCAAACAAGGGAATAACTTGGCTAATTGGCTTGCTTATGATGATCATGTGGTCTACCAGTGAAGTCAAGAATCGCAACTACATGTACATGTACTATCTTTGGACTCCTCACAGCAAGGATTAAACTAATATATACAGTGGTTTGACTTCACACAAGTTTTATTTACACAAAGAATTAGAACTGTACATCTCTTGCTGTAGATCTGCACTTTAAAAATGTATTAAAATTTGTAAAATGTTCACTGAACAATGAAAAATGAAAACAGAGCATATGCCATTTTAGTGAATGAGAGATCCTTGGGACCAAGACAGTGGGTTCTCTATATCAGATATGTTGTTATATCAGTAGTCAATAAATACAAAACAAAGGAAATAAATTCATTGGGACCAGAGAATGTTATATCATGTACATGTATTTTATTACTTCAAATCTCTTTTCCTTTCCTCTGTATCAACTCTGTGTAAGATCAACTATCAATTCTCCAATCTTCAGATTTACAGTACTCGTGAAGAAAAATGTGATCTACCTAATCATCCTAATGAATGAAAAACGTAAAGCACTACAGTGTACTGTATATAGGCAAGCACATGTGTTACATACACTGTGTATTGTCTCAGTCAAATACTTTACACTTGATGTATATTGTACAGTCAAACCTGCCTTAGCAGCCACCTACTGTATGCAGCCACTGAAACCCCATCCCCACCCCCTCCAGAGAAAAGCCCTGTGTATAGCAGCCACCTGTCCAATGCGGCCAACGGCCACACATTTTGTTTACTGCGGTAGATTTAACCTGTCTAAAGTGGCCACAGACCCACATAGAGCTGTAGCAGAGCCGATAATTCAGCATGTTTTCCTGCTTTGTAGCCATGCCAGTCATTCATGGGCAACGTTCAGTGATTGCCACTGCTGCATTCATCACTCATTCAGTCATAATACACTAGTGTTAAGCTTTCTTCACAACTGTACACATGCTACTCTGCAACGACTTGATGTCAATGCACTGCATGAAATACACATGTGCATATAACAATTGTATGCATACAAATACATGTGAGTACTTATAGGTGCATACGACGATGATACACGTACATGTAGGCAATGCACACATAAGTCAGATAACCTGATTATAGCGGCCACCTGTCTATAACGGGCAATTTTTTCGTTTCCCTTGGGTGGCCGCTATAGACAGGCTTGCCTGTACATGTAGTAACATATATGGAATACATACTACAAGTACCGGTACCATCTTGGAATGATGCAGGTATTGTTGATCTAGTTTTTATCAGTTGGTAATTGCATAAGTTCAGAGTGATTTACATAAAATATCTGTGATACAGTGTACTGTTATTTTGTTGTTGGTGAAGTCAGAATACTGTTCCTCAGTGCTATCATGACGCAAATCTCTCGTTTGAAGAGGCTATACCCCAGTAAATAATGCCAGTGCATATCTTGGCAATCAATGACTTAAAATCAAAGATATAAAACACCTGTTTCTTGACCCTGGCCTAATCTAAGCATCAGTCATCACCACAGCACCACAGGAGGGGGGGGGGGCACCGCGAGAAGAGGAGATTGTTTTGGTTTTGGCATGGGCTATGGTAGCTCCATGGTGCGTGTGTGTGTATGTACGTGTGTGTGTGTGAGTGTAGACATTTAGCGTATGCAGACAGAGCATGCCTGTACTGCAGTGACTGGAACTATTGTCATTCCATTTTGTCTCTCCCCTTCTCCCTCCCCCATCTCCCCCCCCCCCCCCCTCTCTCTCTCTCTCTCCCTCTCTCTCTCTTTCTCAGCAGGCTGATTGTAACCAGGGAGGTAGTATCACCTCCCCGTTGTAACTCACTGCCAAATAGCACATTGTCAGCACCGGCAAACTGGCAATGCTCTCCTTCTTATTCATGTATTTTCGTTATTTACGGGTCAATTTTTTTCGTTCGAAATGTAAAATGGATGACCATAGAATTTCTCAATAGAATATAAAATTGAAAACTTTAGAAAGGATAGAGAAAATTGAGTTCACTTTGAATGGTCTGCCACAGGCAGATATCCTTATCATGCTCTTACGTAATACGACAGCTGCTTTCTCAATGATCCAGTCAGCAGGCTGTTGTAACCAGGGAGGTAGTCTCACCTCCCCTTTGTAACTCACTGCCAAATAGCACATTGTCAGCACCGGCAAACTGGTAATGCTCTCCTTCTTATTCCTGTATTTTCGTTATTTACGGGTCAATTTTTTTCGTTCGAAATGTAAAATGGATGACCATAGAATTTCTCAATAGAATATAAAATTGAAAACTTTAAAAAGGATAGAGAAAATTGAGTTCAATTTGAATGGTCTGCCACAGGCAGATATCCTTATCATGCTCTTACGTAATACGACAGCTGCTGGAGTCATCAAACCCTGGCTTGGCCTCCAGGTTTGTCACGTCTGAGCAGAAAGTTTATTTGCAATGGACAAGTACTTCGACTCCCAACTCCCAAACGACAAATATACGCACCCCACTTTGGAAAAACCCCGGCTGGGGTCTCGCCTCAAACGAGAGATTGACGGCATGATACCCACAAAGGATGGCAGTCCCAGTCAAGATCAGGCTGGCCCTGAAACATCAGCTATGGCTGAACTCACCAGGGTATGGAGAAGCAAGAACATTAGTTTCAAAACCAAACAGAAGCTCTATTACATCAAAAAAGTGTCTTTCTTGCTGTACAGCTTCAAAGGCTGAACCTTGACAGCTGAGTCTACCAAGAGGATTCAGTCATAAAAAAAAAAAAAAAATGAGAGTTTCAAGCATCTCTTTGTCATCTCTTGGGCAAAAAGAACTAGAAATGTCGCTATTGCGACTGGTATGCCTGCGCCATAATGCATGATTCTCCCAATAGGTGTATACAGTAGTTGTCTTCACAATGTGTGATGACAGTTTCACATAACTGGCAAAATATTGCAATGACAAGTTTGTCAGAAATGTCTTGAATGTTCACTTTCCTTGAACTAGGTTTGCTATTGTCTAAGAGTGCAGGTACACGCATTTGGGGAATTGAGGATCTTTACTTGACTTTTGACCGACCCTTTTATAAGTTTATGCACCGAGTAATTTTCAAGGTATGAAGAAAAAGTGTAATTGCAGTATAAAACATGTTTTGGGTTGTTTGTTTTTTTTTTGCATTATAGCCTGGCCTTTGACCTTTAGCCTGTGATCTTTGACCTTCTGGAAGGAAATTTCCCAGAGAATCTCCATTAGGTAATACATGTTTATATGAAGTTTCGAAAATAATCCTGCAAGCATTGCATTTACTAGTATATGAGGGAAATAGTGAAATTTTGAGGAGTTGACCTTGACCTTTGACCCCTGACTATTGACCCATGACCCCTAAATTCCCTAGATAATAGCTGCCAGTCAGTACATGCGTATGTACCAAGTTCCATGAAGATACATTGAACCATTTGCAAGAAAAGTGACATTGTAACATTTCACCTGACCTTTGACCTTTGACCTTATGACATGAAACTCTCTGGAGAATCTGTACGCAGTAGTACATATGTCTACACTAAGTTTCAAGAAAATACCTTTGGGCATTGCATAGATATGGGGGAAATAGCATAATTTTAAGCATTTGACCTTGACCTTTTGACCATTGACCTCTTGCCAATTTCACTAAAAATCTGCTCAATTAATTGCCCCATCATATGTCATCCTTGGACCAAGTTTGGTGAAAGTTGCTTCCTCCAGTTTTGAGTTATCACGTAAAGAGTTAATTTTAGGATTTGACCTTGATCTCTGACCTTTGACCTCTGTCCAATTTCACTCCAAAACTAATCAAGTGATTGTCCCATCATACATCATCCTCGGACGAAGTTTGGTGAAATTTGCTTTATCCAGTCTTGAGTTATCGCGTAAACAAATACTATGTCATGATTTGACCTTGACCTTTCACCTTTGGCCTTCAGCCAATTTCACCTAAAATCTAATTAAGTAATTGCCTCATCATACTGTATACTTAGACCAAGTTTGGTAAAATTCTAGTCAATATTACTCGAGTTATCGCGTAAACAAATGCAGATGGACGTAAGGACGGACGGACGGGCAACCCGAAAACATAATGCCTCCGGCACCACTTCGTGGCGGAGGCATAAAAACAAATGAGTTTGTTTTAACAAACAAATCACACTCTAGGCAGGTTCTCAAGATTCTCCCCTTGTACTGTAATCATGAGGGGAAGAAACTGTCATGGCTGGCCATGTATACCACCACAATACTCTTTCCATGACAATTACACAAGAAAGGTGGCAAATGCAGATGTAGACATCCAAAATGTTGGATGGACATTATCAAAAGATGGACATGACTTTACAGCCTCACACTGTTGCACAGCGCAGTGGACAGAGCCAGTTAGTTGGCAATGACCGATCTCCACAGTTTCTCATGTCTCCTCTACATCCTCCTACCATTGTCTAAATAAGCGAGTGATCAAGTGAATGAAGACAGACTATCGACCTCAGTCAATTTTCAGACTGGGTTGAAGAGGAGCAATGACCGTCACTGACATGATGTGTACATCAGTCAGTATGAATGCTTCATATCTTGTTCTGCCAGATACAAGCTTCTGCATGTATCAATATCTGGATTAAACATAAAACCAGTAAGAAGTTAAATATACACTTTGAAAGAATTCAAAACAGATGTATCTATGTTTCTCTCATTTTACTATACTGCTGGGCAAAAGAGTCAACTTTCCACAATACAGTCATGGACAAACTTTACTTGTCAAAAACTAAAGAAATAAAGTAATGTTACAACAATTTATGCTGAAGGAGGAAAGTGAAATCAGGAATAAAGAATGAATGGACTAATCCATGTACTCTGTACTGTATTTGGCAAATGACAGGCAGACACTGTTGAGGCAGCATGAAACTTGTCACTTTTAATTTTGAGAATGTACTTTGCCTGTAAAATGCCATCCACTAAACAGCACAGTGCATTATCTTGTACTTATACTATTGCTATTTCCATATTAACATTCAAGAAGTTAAATGTTTGTGGCTACATACAATGAAAATGTAATTCCTGGACCAACATGATTTCCAATACAACTATAAAGAGTTTATCGGAGGGTTGGAACCTACAGTGCATTATTAATCTGTGGTCTGAAATTAAGCACACAGTGAGGGACTGTCATTACAATAACAAGCAGCGAGATTTTTCCATAAATCACATCTACAATAAATTTGAACAAACTCTCAAAAGAGATGTGGCCGGTAGAGTATACACAGGAAATGTGTTGCAGTAGCCTACACACATTGGAATAACAGGCAGCATCCTCAAAAACTAGGAACAGAAAAACCTACCATTTACCTCTGTAACGGGTGAATGAAATCCATTTGGAGACAACTGACTCATTGCTTTCACAAGCAGTTTACTTTCCAAACATTTCTATTGTCAAAGTAATCTTTCATCCAATAAAAAAACAAACAAACAGGTGCCCAGCCAGTATTACAGTGGCCTCCAACTATCGGACCCCTGATGTTTAGATCGACACGTCACACATATAAACATGTGTTGCTCTACCGTAGTTTATGATAGTACACATATAATATAGGGCGCTGATACCCAAATGTATTACATGTAAGTGGAAATAGTGAATTCAGCAATAATTAGTAGTACACATAAGTGAAGTTTGAGTAAATTTGACAATATGTTTAAAGGTTATGAACTTAAAGGACAAGTCCACCTTCATATACATATGGATTGAGTGAATGCAGTAATATTAGTAGAACACATCAGTGAAAGTTTGGGGAAAATCCGACAATCCGTTCAGAAGTTATGAATTTTTAAAGCATCTGCGCAATCACTGCTGAATGAGGAGACTACTACAGTGTATGATGTCACATGCGTACAACGGTATAAGGAAAATAAAAAGAGAATTTCACAAAACTTTGTTTTTTTTAATAAAGTGCACATTTCTTCGACTCGTTACTGACATATGTTAAGGGAAATATTATTCGCCTTGCCTTCTGAAAGAGAGAAGTTGAGTGTTCTTTTGTTATGCAAGAAAAATGAAAATATGTTGAATTTTCTTTATACTTTCTGTATATCGTTGTACTCATGTGTCATCACAAGCTATAGTAGTCTTCTCATCCAGCCGTGACTGAGCAGAAACTTCAAAAATTCATAACTTTTGAACGGATTGTCCGATTTTCCTCAAACTCTCAGTGATTTGCTCTACTAATATTGCTGCATTCACTCAACCCACATGTCTATGAAGGTGAACTTGTCCTTTAAAAGTTTCGGTGTCACTATCGCTAGATGGGAAGACTACAACAGTTCATAACGTCACTGCAGGACCATAATACATGTATGTGACCCTGCATAATAAAACCAACAAAAAGTCGCCAGACATGGACTTTTAGTTGAGGACGGATTCTGAAAGAGCAGACTCTTAAGCTTTACAATGATGTATAGCTCAATTGAAATGGACTCTCCTAACCTATCTAAATACAGTTGTATTGGAAAGAAGGCACACACTCTGGAAAAGTGTAAACCAAGAAAAAGGCTTTGAAGTACATGGTCTATCCGTCTATTCAAGCGCTTAATCCTTACCAAACCGTGCAAGCTGTGTGATGAATGGGACAAAAAAACATAATGTAAACCCTAACCCTAACCAGAGCAACAACAATGAAGGGATTATCAGATTAAGTTGAAATTGAGCATGCTCTATTAACACATTCTGTTCATGCCAACTTTCAAAGCAGTAGCATTATCCCTTCTAAAGTTATCAGACTTGAAAGTGAAGAGTGTGCAAAGGATTATCAAGAAATGAAATGGGACCTCTAAGGCATACCTGATCTCAATACTCTATAAAAAAGGGTTGTAGAAAATTGCTGAAAATGCACTTTCCCATTCATTTTATTATCCAAAACTTAATAATGTAGAATAAGGGTAGCTCTTTCAGAAAATATGAAAAACTTAATACCGACTTGGTTCACCTGCTTCACCTTTTTTTGAGTCCTCACTTAAAATCGAGGGATGCGACTTTTTGTTCATTTTGTGGTGCACGGTCACATATATGTATAAAGAAAATGTAAAGACAATATCACAAAATCTAATTTTGTGATCTTTGACTGTAGAGGTATGCATGGTGGTGTTAAAAAACGAAGATTGAGTTTACTGTTCACCATGCGATAAGTCCTGAAAAGGACTGTTTGAAGAGAAGATAGGAGATAAAGTGAAAAAGGAGTTGTGAGAAAAGGAGAGGCGAGATGGAGAGTAAGCAAGAGTAGAAGTACTCTTTCTTGAAAATGTGTGAAGTCTTGAAAAGGACTGTGAACCAGAAGAGAGGGGGAAGAGAAGGGAAGGCTCAACATTCCGGAGAGCTTGACTGTCTCACTCCCAAGGAGAAACAGTCAAGCTGTCCAGAACATTGAGCCTTCTCTCTTCGCCCTCTCTTCTGGTTCACAGTCCTTTTCAAGACTTCACACATTTTCAAGAAAGAGTACTTCTACTCTTGCTTACTCTCCATCTCGCCTCTCCTTTTCTCACCTCTCCCTCTTCACCTTCTCTTCCCACAGTCCTTTTCAGGACTTATCACATGGTGAAACTTAAACTCAATCTTCGTAATCTATTTTTTTTTTTTTTTTTTTTTTTACGAAAATTACATATCCAAATTCCCTCTACTTGCTACTGACACATGTTAAGGGTAATACTATTTTCCCTGCTTCCTGAGAGAGCTAGCTGCTGTTTCATTACTGTAAAATAGCTATTTTCGTGCCCAGTTGGGTAAGATGAATACAGTCTTGGCATGTTTTTCATTCCACAGAATCAGGACAATACTTACTGGAACATATGGCATGTCAAAATATTTGCATGCTTCACATGTTTTCAGTACATGAAAATGTTTTGAATTCTCTTTATATGTCCTTATCTCGTCCTAACCTGTTTTAATCTTTTAATCCAAAGATGGCAGCACCAAATTTTAAAAATTCCTAACTTTTGAGCAGATTGTCCAAATTTCCTCACACTTTACTAATGCAATCAACTGATACTGCAGTATTCGCACAATCCACATGTTTCAGTTTCATTCCCCTGTAAGTTTGACTGATCTTTTTACAACAAACTTTTCCCCATGCACTGAGGTTAGAAGTAATTAGCATTTGATTTTACTTCTTAAATTCAAGGTTTCATCACAATTATGACTGTGAATTTCCTATTGAGGTATCAGCAGAAATGAAGATGCTGTATTGTAACCACAGCTACAACTGTATGGCAAAATCAAAAAGTCAACCCCGACCAATGGCCATCCCTACATGCTTTGCTTGGTTAAAGCTTCATACATGGTGTATCAACCTTTTCAATGAAAACCCTTCTATCGGTCTTTCTAGACAATTAAATGAGCTTTTCTTTGTATGCATCCATGCAGTCAGCCCCTTTGTTTGATTCTTTATGTTGTCATGGTAAAAAGAAAGCATCTGAATTAATTCATATTCCATATAGGAGATATCAACTATGTAGTATGTGAGTGCATTACTGTGTTTGACCCTTCTGCATAATCAGTGAGCAACAAAACACTCCATTGACTCCTGCTGCAATTTTAATTTACACAATAAATTAGATTTTTCTTCTTTTCTTTTCTTTATTCTTCTTCTTCCTTTTCTTTTTTTTAATAGCTATAAAAATGTACACAATTCCTTGGAGGTTTACTACAAGATAAGGCTGCAAGAGTTCAACTGGTTTGTGTTTTGATTTTGGTTTTTTTTTTTTTTTTGTTTCTTCAATTTGTTTGAACAAATCCCCCAGACTCTGAATCTCGAGTCTGAAAAAACATCATTCAAGACTTATACTAGAATGAACATTCTCATTTAAACATGTATACCTACCTGTTAACAGTCTGTCATGTCTTTTCAAAGGAGTAACTTCAGCAGGCTAATATAAATTTAATACCAGTCGTACCACATTGTTGTAGTCCTGTTACAGCAAAAATATGTGTGTTATTTGTGCTGACCATTTCAGTCTTTGTGAGTGAATATTGAAATGTATCATCCTACAGGTTGAAGTCACTCATGAAAGTGATACAATATTGTGCAGTCATATTGCGAGGCACTGCACACTGCAATTCCTGTTCTTAATACAAACAAGCACATCAGAAAATATTTGACACAGTAGAAATGATATTTAGTCCAACATGTAAGGTTAAACCATTTCCTTTTGAGAGCTTTTGCCTGCTTGATGAGATTTGTCATAAATCTTGAAATGGTTTTTGCCCATCTTGAGGACTTGCTCAAAGAGGTGTGGAAATGTAGCTGAGGCTGCTCCCAGGGGGCGTAGCTGCTTAAGGCCATCCAACACATTGGGCCCTTCAAATTTAACAGTGCAGTGAAAGGGCTCCTCACGTAACATCATGTCAGGAGCAGCATGGGTGCCACGAAACTTGGTTTCCATCTGGGAATAAATAAATGAGAAAGGAAGACATCCCAGAGTAGCCCCTCAAAGCAACAACCTGCTTGTTCCATGCATGATTACTGTATATACAGCATATGCCTTATTCCAGAATCATGCAATGTAAATAGTAAGATACATTGGTCAATGTACACTTTATTCCACAGGATGTCAAACCCCAATTTTTCAATGCGCCATCGCTAGGCTTGGCATGGTAAAACCTAGCCCAGCATGGCAAATATAAAAAAAAAAAAACTAGAAATGTCGCTACGGCGACTGATGCCTCCGCCATAATGCATGATTCTCCCAATAGGTGTATAGTACAATGTCTTGACAATGTGTGATGACAGTTTCACATAACTGGCAAAATATCCAAATAACAGGTTTGTCAGAAATATCTTGAATGTTCACTTTCCACGAACTGGGTTTGCTATAATTGTCTATTAAAGAGTGCAGGTACACATATTTGGGGAATTGAAAATTTTTACTTGACTTCTGACCGACCTTATTATAAGTTTATGCATTGAGTATAATTTTCAAGGTATGAAGAAAGAGTGTAATTACAGTACAAAATATTTTTTTTTCATTTAAACCTGACCTTTGACCCTTAACCTTTGACCTTTGACCTTCTGGCTGGAAATTTCCAAGAGAATCTCCATCAAGTAATACATGTACATATATTAAACACTTTTAAAACTAATAATGCAATCATTGCATATACTAGTATACATGTATGAGGGAAATACAGTAGTAACATTTTGAGGAGTTGACCTTGACCTTTGAACCCCTGACTATTGACCCATGACCCCTAAATTCCCTAGATAATCCCTGCCAGTCAGTACATGCATATGCACCATGTTCCATGAAGATACACTGAACCATTTGCGAGAAAAGTGATATTGCAACATTTTCACCTAACCTTTGACCTTTTGACCTTTGACCTTATGACATGAAACTCTCTCTGGAGAATCCTTACGCAGTAGTACATGTCTACACTAAGTTTCAAGAAAATAACTGCGGGCATTGCATAGATATGGGGGAAATAGCAACATTTTTAGCATTTGACCTTGACCTTTTGACCTTTGACCTCTTGTCAATGTCACTAGAATCTACTCAACTAATTGTCCCATCATACATCATCCTTGGACCAAGTTTGGTGAAAGCTGCTTCATCCAGTTTTGAGTTATCACATAAACAGATAAATTTTAGGATTTGACCTTGATCTTTGACCTTTGACCTCTGTCCGATTTCACTGAAAAACTAATCAAGTAATTGTCCCATCATACATCATCCTCCAACAAAGTTTGGTGAAATTTGCTCCATACAGTCTTGAGTTATCGCGTAAACGGATACAATTTCATGATTTGACCTTGACCTCTGACCTTTGACCTTTAGCCGATTTCACCCAAAATCTTATCAAATCGTTGCCCCATCATACTTCATACTTGGACCAAGTTTGGTAAAATTCCAGTAAATATTACTCAAGTTATCGCGTAAACGAAAGCGGACGGACGTACGGACGTACGGACGTACAGACGTACGGACGTAAAGACGTACGGACGTACAGACGTACGGACGTACGTACGGACGGACGGACAACCCGAAAACATAATGCCTCCGGCACCACTTCGTGGCGGAGGCATAAAAATCAAACTATCACTCATTGTGATTAATATACCCCCACCCACAACTGTGGGAATTAGCTCAACCAGGACAGGATTAATTTTTGTTTTTACTTTATAATGGAAAAAAAAAATGTTACCATGGCAATGCACTGTTCAACAGTGAATAAATGTATTGCTCACTGTTAGTCAAGTGCTCAAAAACTGAGTGAGCAAGATAAATAAACTGACAATATCAATGGCTTTCATTAAAAAATGTGTTACCATGGCAACACAATGTAGGACATTAAGAAAAAATGAAGTTTGCACAACTATATATATATCATAGCATCATATGTGCCAAATTTCAAGCCAAATGCTAAAAGGCTGAGGGAGTTAACCGAATCCACAATATTTTTGTATGATGGCAACACATTGATCACCACTGACGAAAGATTATGTTTACACATCTACATACAACAGTGGTCATGTGTGCCAAATTTCAAGCTAAACGCTCAAAGACTAATGGAGTTTAATAGCTGAATCCGCAATATTTTTGTATGCTTTTTGGTTTTTAAAAAAAAGCTGTTACCATGGCAACGCATTGTTCACCACTGACGAAAGATTAAGTTTGCACATCTATATACTATAGTTGTCATGTGTGCTAAATTTTAAGTCAAATGCTCTAAGACTAAGGGAGTTAACTGAATCCGCAATATTTCCGTATGATTTTCATTCAAACTATGCTGTTACCATGGCAACGCATTGATCAACAATGAAGAAAGAGTAAGTATGCACATCTATGTCCCATAGTGGTCACATGTGCCAATTTTCAAGCCAAATGCTTAAAAAATGAAGGAGTTAGATTAATCCACACAATTTTGTATGATTGGTTAAAAAAAAACTGCTGTTGCCATGGCAACAGATTTATTAACAGACACATCAAATGTATTTTGCACAACTATACATTACATTGATCAAATTCAAATTGAATTGCTACAAAAATGAGAGAGTAGTTTGATCCACAACATTCTGTAGGATTTCTATGAAAATCTGTCGTTGCCATGGCAACGCATTATGAAATACTTATGAAAAAGGTGTCTTGCACATCTGTCTGTGATAGCGGTCACACATGCCAAATTTGAAGTTAATTTCTCAAAAAATGAGAAAGTTGTTCGATCCACAATATTTTATGAAAATATGCCATTGCCATGGCAACGCATTATGCGATACTAACGAAAAAGGTGTCTTGCACATCTATCTTTGATAGCGGTCACACATGCCAAATTTGTGGTCAACTGCTCAAAAAAATGAGAGAGGAGTTCAATCCACAACATTTTTTAAGATCTTTGTAAAATTTGCCGTTGCCATGGCAACTCATTATGCAATACTAACGAAAGAGGTGTCTTACACATCTTCTTTTGATAGCAGTCACACATGCTAAATTTGGGGTTAATTGCTCAAAAAATGAAAGAGTAGTTCGATCCAAAAATTTTTATGAAAATATGCCGTTGCCATGGCAACGCATTATGCGATACTAACGAAAAAGGTGTCTTGCACATCTACCTTTGATAGTGGTCACACATGCCAAATTTGGGGTCAATTGCTCAAAAAATGAAAGAGGAGTTCGATCCACAAGATTTTGTAACGGACCGACCGCCCGACCGGCCACCAGACCTCAGAGTGATTCCTATATACCCCCCACTACACACTATGTGTGGGTGGGGGTATAAAAAAAAATGATGGGCAATAATGTATCAAACACAGCTATACTGGTACACTCCAACATCTACAAACACACATGAAATATCAAAAGCTGCTTTGGAAATATGCAACTGGGAACATCTACACTGCACTCCGTTCTAACAAAAATTCCGGTTATAATGAACTAAACATTCAGGCCACAACATTATCCACTGACTCTATGCAATTTTATTGTTTATTTGTTCGGTTATAATGAAATTTTGATATAATGAAAGAAAACTGCCGGTCCCGAAGACTTCATTTTAAGGGGAGTCCACTGTACTGCATACGCCAAATATTTTGCATGGTTTTTATTTATCTCGAATTTTGCTAGTCAGGTGCTATTCACAGAATTAATGACACACAAAAACATTGACTCTGATCCCAATATGAATGTGACATACACGTACACATTTCTCCGCTCAGTTCAGTACCTTATGATCGTGAATTTAACCACTTGCGAAATCGTCAGGAAATCCCGATTCGCGAAAATTTAAACTTGCTAAATATATGGCGTATACACTATTTTGTTCAAATGGACTGCTCTAATCTTAACCTTGTCACAGAGGAAATAATACTTGAGACAAGCAATAGCTCTACTGCCTCTACAAGGCATGAATAGTACCATCCAGGAAAAGGAAAGTTTCATACCTCATAACATATTTTTTCCAGCTTTGGAAGTTTATTTGATCCAAAGGATTCTTCCAGCTCCATCTCACATTTCCTCAACTCTGCATCATTTTCAGCAATCAGCGACTTCTCTTCCAGATCCAAAGAGTCACCTTAAAGAGGTAAAAACAAGAAGTGTATGATCAATCCTTTACACCAGCAATCTCCCACTTTATGGTGTTCATGAGGTACCTATTGTGATAAAACGCATAACCTCAACGGGTTAATAATGTTTGAAAACTGCAAAGTTTGTAACAACTAGGCCAGTCTATTCAAGTAGACGATAAAGCCAGAGGGGGGCCTCCCAGGCCCCCCCCCCCCCCCAGATCTTGGCTGTCAACTGCACGAGCACAACGAATATTGACATACACATTGCCTGTGACGTAATCTAAAAAACTGTGATTTTGATTTTTAAAAAAAATATCATTTATGCTAAATTATGCTAATTTATGCACCAAATCAAACTATTTGCTTTAGATCACTAAATAAAGCTCCAAACAGGCACATTTTTTGTGTACATATTCTTTCTAGTGTCCTCAGCAAATGCAAGTATGAAAACTTGTGCCATCAAACATTTCTTAAGTATTTTATTATAGTCAGAATATTCTATGTATTTCTGTGTTTTTCGACATTTTGTTTTTCATCATTTTTTCGCTGGAATTTGTCCACGACATTGTTCAAAGCATGAAAATATGTTATTAGTTGATTTTAATCGAAAAAACCACAAAAATAATCATGCGTTTTTGAAGTTTGACTGTAAGAACAATTTGCATTAAAATTGTACAGGAATTCATGTTTTTTAGTATTTTGGTCTGACGTGCATTATGTACATATTTATGCGTAACATCTGAACCATGTGCCTGGTGGTTGCAAATTTGGTGTCAAAAGATGCTGGAGACTTGAAAGAAAAAAGTCACGAAACATCGCGCTGATGGCTTTTTGTGATGCCGATACAATGTGCAGAATTCCTGAAAGTAGTGCTATCTAAATGTCACAAAGGAGGAACATGTTGATCAGTTCACTCTTGTCCAACTCTGTTGAGGCATCTGTATAGATTCATATCATGACACTGAGGTAACCCCTATCATGAAATGATAAAATAATTACTATTTTGAAATACTTTCATTGCCACCTACTTAAAGGCGTAAAATAAAAATAGGAAATACCTCTAGCAACGATACTCTCCCCCATTTTTCCAGAAGTTGAGAACCTGTAAACTTCTTTTGACTTGTCAGAGCTGCTATCTCTTGACAATCACAAGTCCTGTCTTATGATTAATCTAGTCATACGAGACAGCAGTCTTTCCCTAAAAAGCAAAATGAGCAAGCTGACATAATTTATTCTTTTTTTTTTAACATCTGGTATGTCTAAATGCAAATCTTGAAATGACTGTACAATTATTTCACGGAAATAACGATGATGGATGACACTTCATAGTATCTGCAACTCCTGTTAATGTTTATATCAAGTTGTAAAGGTGGTTGGAAGAGAGAACGATATATAAAAGTATTTCATTACAAAAAGAACATGCTTTTCAATTTCATTATTCGTTTGCAGTTTTCTACAATTTATACTAAAGGTGTCCACCATACCTCTTCGTTTCCTGGACTGAGTCTTGACAAGAGGGTTGGGGTCAACCTGGTTGAGACTGAATTTGGAGAACCATCCTTGAGATGCTTGGTGTAGACTAAGATCTGACAAAGAGTCAAGGTGGTATCCAGACAGCTTGCTTTCCTTGGTACCAGTACAGCCCAGGGCCTGGATCAGAGCCTATCACGGTCATTACCAACAAAGTCTTAGTGACCAAACATTGCAATACACCATGGTTACTCTCACTTCACAGTAGCAGAAATAAACAATGAGACAGACAAAGGTAAAAAACGGTCATACAGTGTATGTAGTCCTACATAGTTAGTGTACAACATGCATTTATAACACAGCATAATCAATGAAATCACCCGACACATATACGACATGCTGATTGGTCAATGTAGACTTATCGGCTTTTGCAACAAAACTAGAAGTGGACTTATCGGTTTTTGCCGCAAAACACTGATTTTAGACTGAAATAATCCGAGTTATGTTGCATTTTGTTATAAACTGATTATATCTTCAGATTGGTCCCACAATTCGTTCAATCGCAGTATATGTCAATTGATTTTCATGAAAAATGGACTTATCGGTTTTTGCGAACAAACTCTTCAATCATACGTGATAACTTTTTTGAAAATCTGACCATATAATTTTACAGTTGAAGATGAACATGTTCATTCCATTCCTTGAGCCTGTAGCAGCACAATGAGTCACACTTTCATTTTCTAACTTTACTAAGAATTGTTTTCGTCCGCTCGCTGACCATATCCGCTAGTGGTCACTCTACTACGTAATACAAGCACATTTTTACGACCGCTCTGACCCTCTGTATCGCGAGCACGCATATATAATCTGTCCGAACATTCCTCGCGAACAACGTAACTTCACCTCCGGTCACTCCTACGGTCACCATGACAACGCGAGATAGACATCCTTTCTAACCAATCTCCTTCTTTTCTTCACTCCACGTCTCGAAGAAATTTCGCACGCATGCTACAACCCTTCATTCACAAAATTCAGCTTTTCACGCACGCTACACTTCTTGACCAGCTTCCGACGTGAAAGCACAGAACTGCCCCCCCAAGGAAAAACGCAGTATCTAACATTTTTGGCGATTTTCACTTTTTTGCATAAATATAGTCAGTGGGCAATCCTTCTTCATATGACATATTCAGATTTTTGAAAAAATGTTTGGAAAGCTACTTTTCCGTAACTGCCAAACGCAGTATCTACACTTAACTTGCACTTTCCCCAAGGAAAAACGCAGTATCTACATCATGAATATTTCCCCAAGGAAAAACGCAGTATCTACAAAGCTAGTCTTAATTACCAGACACTGTTATTTATATATGTGAATACTTTGCCGGTTGTTCTGTAATTTGAACGTAAATTACTTTCTTTAGATATACTTGCTCAATAATAAGACATAATGTTCAAAATATCTAACCGAAACAATACTGATTAGTAAATATTTTGATGAGATCGTGATCCTAATATAAAACACAGTGTGTGATTAAGACTAACCGAGTGCACATTAAACAATACAGCACAACACTGACAGCTGCTTGCATATTAGCTGCACTGAGCATGCAGTCAGCACAGGGCCCGGCCGGCTAGTCAGCATTTACAGTGACTTGTCTTGGATTAAAACAAAATGTTGTCGCGGGGAAAATTACTCGTGAGCCTAGCCCTCAAGAAAAATTTATCTGCAGATAATGAGTAAGTAATTCAAAACTATTTCAATATTGAAAGAATAAAGCTGATCGTTTGTCACACGAAGCGAGGTAAACACAAATGCATGTTTGTCACACGAAGCGAGGTAACATTAGAGTTCTAAACACAAATGCATGTTTACCTTGCTTCGTGTGATTAACGATCAGCTTTTCTTTCATATTCTACCTCGATGATGAACATCTTTCGTACTATTTCAATATTAACTTGTTGTGAAGTAACTTTGATAGGCCTAGACCCTTGTCAAAATTCCTCAGGCTCCAAATCTGAAAGTTTCGTCGAAAGGCAATAGACCCAGGTGCCTAGATCTATTTGTGTTGTATCGGATAAACGTCGCGTTTATACTAACATTAGACCCTATACATCTAGGCCTAAGTCCACAAGTCTAAGACTTGTCTAGACAGTAACGTTTGAGTCTTGCGTCTCTTTTCTAACGTTAGACTTAACGTTAATCAGAACTTTCAGGGTCCGTATTCCGAAAGTCTAAAGAAAGATGTAGGCCTAGTGTAGGACTAAAAATAGGCCTACTCTACGGCAGGCCTGTTTATAAAACTAAGAAAGAAGTCTAAGACTAAAACTTAACCACTCAGAATCCTCAAAATCTAACACCGCTAGTGAAGTCTACTCCATACCATACTGTCTTAAAATTACGTGTACATAGACAGCGATCTAGTTGAAAATAGATTATGTGAAAAATAGGTAGGGGCCTAGACCGGTAATCTAATTAAGGGCTTAGACTAAACCTTCTGCAGTTCTAACGTTAGGCCTAGGCTTTTTTTTTTTTTCTGTGAGTATCGTGCATAGCCTTTCTGAGGCTGTAGACTCGTGTAGCCTGCTACGTAGCCAGCCTAGAATAAACGATATAAAAACTAGACCTAGTCTAGATCGATCTAGGTCCAGACATCCGATTTAGATTTATTTTGGTCTAGACAGACTCTAGCCTAGACTGTACAGATCTAGATCTAGTATTCTAGATGCTAACATTAGTTAGCGGCTAGGCCATATCACATTACAGCCCTGGCAAGCTTCATATTTATAAACGCGTAACGTTTACAGCAAGATCGGTCTGGGAATGTAAGCAAAACGTTCCAAGAACGATCTGTTATTTGTTAATGCTATTGTTATGAAGCCTCCTCTGTAATCAGGGCATAAATGGGGGATGGAGGATGCATCCCCCAGGGCCAGAGGTTGAGGATGGTGCATCATGAATACTTGTACAATGATGTATAGAACTGTCTACATGCATACATAATTATGGCAGTCATTCCGGGGTTACGCCATTTCCTGACCCACTTTATCTGATACACTCTTTCTGACACACTTTTTTTGCCATTCACTTTGTACACGGGGCAGTTTTCATGAGACGGCGTCTGTTATTGGCTACTGTGCTAATGAATATTCAAGACTATGGTATGGCTTGTCGAACGTCGCGCTCAAGGCCGGCCAATAAGAGGCGGCCAGGAGCTGGTGAGCTGGAGGCGCGCGGCAATTTCTAACCTCATCCACGTGTAGGCCTTGCTACTACGTGGGCTTCCAGTACCTTTTTTTTTTTCAGCTGCTTAACCCATCCACGTACGGGCCTCTGTGTACTAGTAATCTTCGTGCCTGCCTAGTAAGTCGGCAGTGAACTTGGGCGCGATCTTCCCTACGGCGCGATCTACACGCGAAGGGTATTCATGCTCCCAACCCCCCCCCCCCGAGATAGCTCTGGAACATTCCATTCAATGACGGGGGTTTTATTTTGCAATGTTATCAAATAACTCTCATGTAAGCAAATTCTTGCCATAGCTAATCTATTTTAGAATAAAATCGTAATCCATCTATGATTAGATAACCTAATTCAAATTGGCAGAGACATAGAAAAATATTTGTTTTACAATCGTGATACGTTCAACTACTCATCTGTGCTGAAATCCGCATGTCTGCTCCACATAAGCACACATGTTATCGCTATCGCTCAAACTTCGATCGCGGTGCCAGTGGCTTGTGTGTGTTTACAACATGTGTGCATATGGAGGAAGCATGGGGCTGAAAAAACAGTACCACGTGGTGAGGTAAAAAACAAATCGGACGTAAGAAGTCGTACATTCGAGAGCTAAACAGACAAATAGCGAATACAAAGTCCACTGAAAAGGTCTTGACACTGTAATGTATGTTCCAAATTCATGTCTGGCTTAGTTTCGAGAGAATTTTCTACACTTGTAAAGGTTTTCTTTGCAAGAGATCAGGAGTGAGATCGGTGAAGTAGCTAAACATGTACTCTATGTGACTGTTGGTGACAGTTGCATGCATGCTTGCACGTGGCTGGGAGAGTGCGGCAAGAACGCTAGGAATGCACCACCAGCACGTACGGTGGGCTGCAAATTCTTGGGGCAAAATTAGACTTCATTGTTCAGCCCGTCTAGTATTTATATATTCATAATAATTCTAATTCTTCATGAAATCACGATAAAAATTCTTCATATTTATATTCATAATACATTTAAGAAGCGTAATATGAAATATTTTGACCTTTTTTTTGAAATCCAAAGAAAAAAAAATGTTTTGAATAAAAAATTTATAATAATAAATAATAGTTCTTGACTCAAGTCTAAACTTCGTGCGTCTTCTTCCAGTTACCCCGCAGTTGCCCATGGATATGACGCATAAATAATCAGCTGTTTGCTGAGTCATTCCTACCCTACTGCCTCTGTTCAAATTGAGAGCGATTGTGATTTTATCGGTGGCATTTATAGTTTCATGACCTAATCCAATAAAACTAGACAAATTTAAACATCAAATGTTGTGACAGTTTTTGTCAGAATTTCCTATCAATATCACTTGTTGCCACGATAGTTTTGAGATTTCACTAGCTTCATTATCGAAGCTGTTCTGAGGCTGTTGGACATTTGAAAGAACTGCTTTGTAAGAAATCACCTTTTATTTATTATCTATTTTCACACACAAGAATTTTGATGATTTACATAATCTTTTAAAACTATTCTAATGTCATAATATTTCATGATGGTATGTGTTCTGTCTTTACATGGCAAGATGGGATTTTTTTTTTCTTCCATCCAGGGTCAAAGAAGGAAGTGACAGGAAGGAAACCAAAACGATAGGAAGGAAATGAAAAGGATAGAATGAAACACCTGCTCAGCGGGCTCTTTTTCATTGATTTTTACAATGGTGAATGCAGTACATCAGAATTTAAGTAAATTTACAGTTCTAAATAATTTATCATTTGAAAAATGAGCAAAGAAAATGGGATATAATCGAGTTCTTAAAATGAAAACTAAATTAGCATCGCCATTTACTAAAGAATAGCCCTGAGGCAACCTTATTGTCAAGCTTTTGGTTGAGTTTCTTTAGAGAAACAAATTTTTGGAGCACTAACCCAAGTGAACAACCAAAAGGTTAAAAAAAAAAAAAAACTGATTAAATGCAGGTCTCTAGGTCTAGACCACTCCTGTGCATGAGCGAGCAACAGCCCCCGTGGACAGTGTCACTCTCGTCCTTGGCCTAGGCTAGGCTACTCGTGTCGTTCTCGCCATCATCAATGATCAACGTCATGGTCACACGAAATAAATTGCATCATCAAAAGGGTTCGTATATCATCACCAGAATCATTATGATCATCATCACTATCATCTCAACCACAGCAAAACCCTGAATATCATTCCCACCATAGTCACTCCCAGCTCACAAAAACACATTAGCATACAGACATCGCAGACTTTGTAGCTAACTACGTTAGACTTTGTACACAAAATGAAACGGAGGTGGAAAACTAGTAATGAATACACGGAGATCATCAACGATGGCATTTTACCGTAGAAAAAATACACTGAACATCTTGCACCGCAAAAAAAAAAAAAAAATTGAGGTAAAAAACTACGTTGAGGAAAACTAGGGTGAAAACTCGCTGCTTGGAAGACGAACGATGAAGACACTGTACGGTAAAAATGCACACGGAAACAAACGAGTGGGTACCATGAATGTTCTCGCACACACGTAGATAATCTACATCGTGTTCAATCAAAAAACTCAACAAACACTCGAACAAAAACTCACCTCTAAATTGTTGCAAACGAGATAATCACTTCAAAAAATGGGGGAAAACACTTGTGGTAGTACGATTGTACTCTAAGAATAACAGAGATAAGATGATACGAAAGCAAAAGAGAGAAAAAGAGAGAGAAATGGACAGGAAACCTGCAGAAGTTATGCCGCACTCACTGGCACTAAAACGCAATTCAACACACACACGCACACTGGTAATCAGATATCGTCATGGACCCCCTTGAGGAGATCGATATCACGCGTAAGTCAATAGCTAAAAGCCAATCACAGACACAGAATCAGACCGAGTGACTCATTATGAAAAAATTATCGCAAGGCTGATGAATATTCATTAGCACAGTTGCCAATAACAGAGGCCGTCTCATGAAAACTGCCCCGTGTACAAAATGAATGGCAAAAAAAGTGTGTCTGAAAGAGTGTGTCAGATAAAGTGGGTCAGGAAATGGCGTAACCCGTCATTCCGCTGTAGATACTGCGTTTTTCCTTGGGGAAATACGTTCCATTGTAGATACTGCGTTTTTCCTTGGGGAAATCAGTCAATTGCATGGGGTTTCCCCAAAGTATCTACATTTTCATTAATAACTTAAAAACAAAACAAAATCACAAAATGATATTTTCCAGGAAAATTGGTAGCTAGATAGACTAAAATTCCACAATGAAGGAATTTTTCAAAAGAGTATATTTTCCAGGGGCTTTGGCAAAAACATAAAATGGTGAATATCTCGGTTGTTGAGAAATGGAGCTGGATGTAGATACTGCGTTTTTCCTTGGGGGGGGGGGGAGAAACGTCAAGTTGTCAACTCGCCAAACTTCATCATCAAACATCGGACTCGCGAACTTCTTTCTCTCTCTCTCAATCTATCTCTATTTTCCATCTCTAACTTCGCCGTCTCGTGGAGCATTCAACATTGTGCTACTTCGCCATATTTACTGGAATTATACTTTGTGTCGCGTTATGTTCTTGTGTATATACCAAACGGGAAAGTGCAATAACTGAACTTTCAATTATTGGAGGACCATTTCCTGCAACATCAGCTCCAGGTGCAGCTCGGCAACGTGGGAGATTATTGTGTGTATAAAAACAACGAATGGTGAGTAGCAGGATATTTTCTACGCCCTAATATATCTTACTACAAAATCCCTTCACTGGTGACCCCGACGTGATTTAATTCATCTCCCCGCCACTATGACCAACCCCTCGCAAGCGCCTGTTGAGCCCGTTCAGCCCCCAATTGATGACGCGACTTCGAAACCATCCACTGACATCGCTGTCGATAATGCCGCCATAGAAAACATAAAGCTGCCGCCCTACTGGCCGCAAGACCCGTTGGTGTGGTTCACACAGGTTGAGGCCCAATTCACAACTCGCCGCATTACCAAGGAAGACTCAAAATATGCCTATGTGGTTTCTTCCCTTTCCCCCGACATCGCCCAGGAGGTGCACGATCTCCTCATCACAAAGCCTGCCGCACAGCCATACACCACACTGAAGACAGCACTCGTTGCTCGGACATCCGAATCGGAGCAACGTAGACTACAGCAGCTCTTGACGGAGGAAGAACTGGGGTATAGGAAACCAACCCAAGTCCTCCGTCGGATGAAACAGCTGCTTGGCGATCGCGTGCTCGAAGACAGCATTCTACGGCAGCTATTTGTCCAGCGCATGCCGACAAACGTGCAACAAATACTGGCATCTTCTAGCGATTCGCTGACGGTCACACAGTTAGCGGAGCTCGCCGACCGCATCCTAGCCGTCACAGCGCCTAGTTTTGTCAATGCCATGACAGCCCCACCCCAAACAACACCCACGTCTAATCAACACCTCCAGGACCAAATACACCGTTTAACAGTGCAGGTGGAAACTCTAACAATGCAGCTTCGTAACCGTGAGCGGAGCCGTAGTCGAGGTCGGTCGGCCACACGCAGAAACCGACAGCATACCTCGCGTAGTAGCAGCCCTGCCGTGCCTGCTCAGACGCCTGCTTCCGACGACAATGGTGAGTGCTGGTACCATCAAACATATGGAGAGCACGCTCGTCGTTGTCAACCACTGTGTCGACGACAACCGTCTTCTGCTCATCAACCGCCCGCTGCCATGAGCCAGGGAAACGAGCAAGCCAGCGCCTAATGGTGACAAACAACGCTGGCTCACACTCACACAGTCGCCTCTTCTACATTTCGGACAAGAACACCGGCACGCGGTTCCTCGTCGACACCGGCGCGGAAGTCAGTGTTCTTCCCTCTTCCCCGGCTGAGAGGCGAGTGACATCAAACAAAATCAAGCTACAGGCCGCCAATCAGTCACAAATCACGACATACGGCGAACGCTCCCTAACGCTAAACCTCGGACTGCGACATGCGTATCGATGGATTTTCGTACTAGCGGACGTGCCCACACCCATCTTAGGAGCCGACTTCCTAAGGCATTTCGGTCTGCTAGTCGACGTCAGGCGACGCAAACTGATAGATGCAACGACTAATCTCTCGGTTAGCGGCGTCGTCACCGAACCGTCGGCAACGTCCCTCAGTCTCAAAATGCTACGCTCCACTGGCACTCGCTTCGACGCTCTAATTCAGCAAAATCCATCAATCACACAGCCAGTATACATACCAGCGAGCGTCAAACACTCAGTCACCCACCACATCGAGACTCGAGGTCCCCCCGTCTCCACTCGACCACGCCGTCTCGCATCCGACCGCCTCGAAGCAGCTAAAGCGGAATTTAGCCACATGCTCGAGCTCGGCATTGTCACGCAATCGAAAAGCAATTGGTCTTCGCCCCTCCACATGTGGTGCCAAAAAAGACCGACGGCAACTGGCGACCATGTGGCGATTACCGCGCCCTCAACCGACAAACAGTCCCCGATCAATATCCCATTCCCCACCTCCAAGACTTTGCAGCAAACCTCGATGGCATGACAGTATTTTCCAAACTCGACCTCATTAAGGCGTACCATCAAATTCCCGTTCATCCGGCTGACGTTCACAAAACCGCCATCACCACGCCCTTCGGTCTGTTTGAATATGCTCGCATGCCTTTTGGACTACGCAACGCGGCGCAGACCTTTCAACGCTTCATGGACGAAGTACTGCGTGGGCTTCCATTCGCCTACGCGTACGTGGACGATGTCCTTGTCGCAAGCCGCTCACACGAGGAACACGAAAAACACCTCAACATTGTGTTTTCACGTTCTGCTGAGTATGGCATCGTCATCAACCCAGTCAAATGCCAACTCGGCGTGCCATCCCTCCACTTCCTCGGTCACGTTGTTGATCACCACGGCATCTCTCCTCTGCCAGACAAGATCCAGGCAATTCAAGACCTACCAGCTCCCACTTCACTTCGCAAGCTGCGAGAATTCCTGGGTCTCGTCAACTTCTACCGGAGATTTCTCCCTCGATGCGCTGATTTGATGCAACCACTCACCGACAAGTTGAAAAATGCTAAAAGGAAAAATCAGCCCATCTCACTCAACGACGACGAACTCTCCTCATTCAACGCAGTCAAAGCAGCGCTATCACAAGCCACCATGCTTGTTCACCCGAAGATGGATGCACCTCTCTGTCTCCTCACAGGTGCGTCGGACGTCGGCGGTGTACTCCAGCAATGCATCGACGGTACATGGCAACCTCTCACATTTTTCTCTAAACGACTACAGCCAGCTGAAACTCACTACAGCGCGTTTGGACGAGAGCTGCTCGCCGTCTACCTGTGCATCAAACACTTTCGTCACATGCTCGAGGGGCGACAGTTCATTGTGTACACCGACCACAAGCCTCTCACTCACTCTCTCCATGGTCGTCCCGACAGATACTCGCCACGGGAAATTCGTCAACTCGACTTCATTTCCCAGTTCACCACCGACATCCGTCACATCTCAAGCAAACGCAACACAGCTGCTGACGCACTCTCTCGAGCATTCATCAACAATGTAAGCACTACCACCATCGACTTCGACGTCATTGCCCTCGCCCAAGAGCACGACGAGGAACTCAAACAACTCACGACTGACAGTTCACTCAAACTCTCACCAGTGCCTATCCCCTCATCAGACCGCACGATATTATGTGATTTGTCAACTGGATTTCCTCGTCAATACATTCCAGCCCCTCATCGCAAGGCGATCTTTCATTCCCTTCATCAACTCTCTAATCCAGGAGTAAGAGCAACGCAGAAATTGGTCACTGACAGATTTGTTTGGAACGGCATCAATCGTGACGTTCGTTCGTGGGCCAAAACATGTCTACAGTGCCAACGCAGCAAAATTCATCGCCACAACAAAGCACCCCTCGGCACTTTCTCATCTCCCGATGCGCGATTCGACCACATACACATCGACATCGTCGGCCCACTCCCTCCATCAAACGGGCACACATACCTCCTCACATGTGTCAATCGATTCACGCGATGGCCAGAAGCCTTCCCCATGAGCGACATCACAGCTCAAACAGTCGCTCGAGTCTTCGTCACGCACTGGGTCGCACGATTTGGCGCACCATCGACCATTACAACAGACAGAGGTCGTCAATTTAAATCCAACCTCTTCAACGGCATACCACCCGACATCGAACGGCCTCGTCGAACGCCTACATCGTCAACTCAAAGCCTCTCTCATGGCACACGATGACGCCAAATGGACTGAGACACTACCACTCGTTCTCCTCGGCATTCGGACGGCAGTGAAGATAGACATAGGCTGCTCAGCTGCAGAGCTTGTCTATGGGACAACACTAAGACTCCCAGGCCAGTGCATCACCAAGCATGAACAGACCACGACGGACATCGACCCTTCCGACTACGTCCAACGTCTACATAAGTTCATGCAGGACATGCACCCGCCATCAACACGCACTCAACACAAACCGACATTCATACACAACGACCTCAACACATCTACACATGTTTTCATTCGCGATGACACCGTGAGAAAACCACTACAGCACCCATACAGAGGTCCCTTTCCGGTCATTCGGCGTGCTGACAAGTTTTTCGTGATCGACTACCACGGCAAACACGACACCGTCAGCATCGACCACTTGAAACCAGCATTCATAGAAACAGACATCATTCCCGAGCCATTGCCTCGCCGCACCACACGACCACCCGTGACTACAAACACTCGACGCACGACACAACCTGCCACGCCCCCTTCCAACCCACCTCGCACCCCCACATCGCACTCCAACCAAACGACCACAGAAATCAAGAAAACACGCTCCGGTCGCCGCGTGCGATTCCCCGCAAAATACATTGACTACTGTGACAACGGTTGAAGAGACATTTTTGTTTCTTATGGATCCAGCTTGTTGTTTTCTAACTCATTTTACATATGTATTTTTGTCACTCTCGCTCACCTGAGAACATTCTACTCTATTTTTTACACTCATCGATTGCTCCAGCATCTCATTTCGCAGCAATCTAGGGGGGAGCTACTTGTAGCAGCACAATGAGTCACACTTTCATTTTCTAACTTTACTAAGAATTGATCCGCTAGTGGTCACTCTACTACGTAATATAAGCACATTTTTACGACCGCTCTGGCCCTCTGTATTGCGAGCACTCATATATCATCTGTCCGAACATTCCTCGCAAACAACGTAACTTCACCTCCGGTCACTCCTACGGTCACCATGACAACACGAGATGGACATCCTTTCTAACCAATCTCCTTCTTTTCTTCGCTCCACGTCTCGAAGAAATTTCGCACGCATGCTACAACTCTTCATTCACAAGATTCAACTTTTCACGCACACTACACTTCTTGACCAGCTTTCGACGTGAAAGCACGGAAACGTCAAGTTGTCAACTCGCCAAACTTCATCATCAAACATCGGACTCGCGAACTTCTTTCTCTCTCTCTCAATCTATCTCTATTTTCCATCTCTAACTTCGCCGTCTCGTGGAGCATTCAACATTGTGCTACTTCGCCATATTTACTGGAATTATACTTTGTGTCGCGTTATGTTCTTGTGTATATACCAAACGGGAAAGTGCAATAACTGAACTTTCAATTATTGGAGGACCATTTCCTGCAACATCAACTCCAGGTGCAGCTCGGCAACGCGGGAGATTATTGTGTGTATAAAAACAAGGAAAAGTAGAAATTACGCGGTGCGTAATATATGTCCCCGCCGAAGTAGCATTTAGTAGCAAAATGTACAATATAGGTAAAAAGATCAAGGTCAAAGGTCAAAGAAGTCAAAGGTCAAAATTCTATGTAGAAGTTTTGAAGCCCTCACCTAGTGCCATCACATAAAGCAAACGGAATCGAAATCGGGTTAGAAATGGCGAAGGAGTAGCATTTTGTAGCCAATGTACAATATAGGTAAAAAATCAAGGTCAAAGGTCAAAGAAGTCAAGGTCAAAATTCTGTGTAGAAGTTTTGAAGCCCTCACCTAGTGTCATCACATAAAGCAAACGGAATCGAAATTGGGTTAGAAATGGCGAAGGAGTAGCATTTGGTAGCAAAATGTACAATACAGGTCAAAAATCAAGGTCAGAGGTCAAAGAAGTCCAAGGTCAAAATTCTGTGCAGAAGTTTTGAAGCCCTCACCTAGTGCCATCACTTAAAGCAAACGGAATCAAAATCGGGTTAGAAATGGCGAAGGAGTAGCATTTTGTAGCAAAATGTACAATATAGGTCAAAAATCAAGGTCAAAGGTCAAAGAAGTCAAAGGTCAAAATTCTGTGTAGAAGTTTTGAAGCCCTCACCTAGTGCCATCACATGAAGCAAACGGAATCAAAATCGGGTTAGAAATGGCGAAGGAGTAGCATTTTGTAGGCAATGTACAATATAGGTCAAAAATCAAGGTCAAAGGTCAAAGAAGTCAAAGGTCAAAATTCTGTGTAGAAGTTTTGAAGCCCTCACCTAGTGCCATCATATAAAGCAAACGGAATCAAAATCGGGTTAGAAATGGCGAAGGAGTAGCATTTGAAGCAAAATGTACAATATAGGTCAAAGGTCAAGGTCAAAGGTCACAACTGAAATTCTGTAAAGAAGTTTCAAAGCTCCCATGTAGTGCTATCATATAAAGCAAACAGAATCAAAATCGGGTTAGAAATGGCGAAGGAGTAGCATTTTGAACATTTTGATCACACACGGACGCACAGACGGACGGACGCACAGACAGTCGGACACACACACGTACGGAGCCCGTTTCATAGTCCCCTGCTCGAACTCGTTCGGCGGGGACAACAACGAATGGTGAGTAGCAGGATATTTTCTACGCCCTACTATATCTTACTACAAAATCCCTTCAAGCCACATCGTAATTTGTCACCCCAACTTGTTATCCCTTATCCACTGTCATAAACATCTAAATGTTCTTCACTTCTAAGAGTATCTAACCTTAATACAAGGTTATACTTCTTCTGGATCTGGAGAAGAAGATGTTTGGTATTTACTAACTTCTATGGCCTTTTGGCTATGCCCATGGGGCTCCCATGAGGACACTTGAACCATCTGAACTTGCATCTGATTCTACTTGGGACAATTTCTGACAAGTTTGGTTGAATCAGATCATGAGTTTAAAAAAAAAAGATAAAAGTTAAAAGAGTTTGCAGGTGATGGATGACAGATGGACAAAAAGCAATCACAACAGCTTTAATACACATAATTCAACTCTTAGCTGTAGGAACTAAAAGAATGAAATTCACTATAATAAACAAGCTACCACAAGGTAATTCTATAGTTTTGACTGTCAATGATTTCAGAGGCAAAGAATCATTTAACTTCAAAATAAGTAATTATACCTGCATGATGAAATCAAGCAGTCCTTTCCTGGCTCGTGACATGATGATGTAGTCTGAGCCTGGGTGGTAGACAACAAAGACACTGTTGCTAAAGAAAGAAGAAGGTGTATCTCTCATGCCCTCACAGACTCCAATGCGAAGCCAGATGGCATCATCTCTTTGATCCATGCACAGATCCTGTGACAAACAAACAGTGCAAACAAACAATGACTGTGAGATCTATAAAAGCACTAGAAATTCATTTCTGTTATGGGTCAATCCACGTCAAATCAAACAATTTTCACACAACTTGTAACCTGACCTCCTTCGATTTTCTTTAAACTCGCACCAAATGTTCCCCCAAGAGTCTGACGATTCTGAAATATTTTGCCCAAAGGTCAAACAGTTGCTAAGATACGGCCTCCCTTAGCAACCAATGCATGGTCAAACAACTGAGTTTAGATAAAATTGGCTATTTTTGATTGACTGTTGCAGCCAGGTTAGATGAGTTACATTGCTCATTTTCTGTAAATTGGAAGAACTTTATGATCTTAACATGCACAATATGTGACCCGCTACAACAAAAGGATCCTAAAGTAGCTGACGGCTGAACCGAGAAAATCGATTTTGATGTCACATCATCAAAATTGGTCAAAGCAATCGGATTTCTGTTTTGGGCATAATTTTATAATCTAATGTTTTATCTATCATCTGCCGTAATTTCGAAGCCTAATGATCAAAGGAAAGGCAAGAAATCAGTGTTTTTCTGGGCCATGATATTCCGCGACTTTCAACGTAACAGACACATGTCCGAAGATTTGGATCTAGCGCCGCAGCTAGACTCCGCCCCTAGCAACAAGGGAGTGATCTTATTGGTCATTGCGTGGCATCCTGATTACTGATTGGTCGGGCGTAGACCGCTGGCGCTAAGCTTGAATGAACATCGCGGAGGACGCTAGGAGCATGCCTTCTATTGTCCAGCGTTGAAAACTGTCTCGCCTCCCTTTGATCATGACAGCGTCGGAAGGAAAACTTTGAAGGTGTTTTTCTCGAAACTCTGATTTCCTCAACCATTTGACATGTGCTAACAAAATCATCAATATCTCCGCAAGCGAGTATTTTTATGAGTTGTGCTATATATGAAATTGAAGTAGAAGAGTAAGGGAATAATGTCATGCCATTCTCAGAAAATTGTCCTCACCCGACTTTCGGATCCTTTTGTTGTAGCGGGTCATATATATTATGGCGCAAATCTGACAATCCGTTATTGCGCATGAGGTCACCGAAAATGGTGCTAAGTGTCAAAGTTGTTGTTTTTGGGTGCATGTTTAGAAGCTGATAGCTTCAAAATTCAATTAGCTTAGAACCAAATATTATGCATATTCAAAGACTCTCACTTGCTCTACAGACCAACCAAAAATTGGCCAAAAAGTATGCATCATTTTCTTGTAGGGTGTCCTCACAGTTGGATTATTTTTCAAAAAGTTGCCAAGTTCAAGGTTACAAATCACCACCTGTCCAATCGAGGAGCAACACCATCTTTTGTGTTATGATAGGCATTTACCCATATTTTCATGAGTTACCTAAAAACTTTTGTTACCGAAATGTTTAATAGCTGGTTTACGCAATCGAAAATGGTCGTAAACACCCAAAAATCAATGTAAAATGACACGTGGGGTTTTTAGCCCATTTCAAATTCTGATAAATCAGAGATGAAGTGCCAAGACACACTGGTATCTTCTGTGATGATAGTCTGTAATTAGTACCAAAAGGATATACACCACGAATTGTTGTCTTATTGGCAATGGTCTTGAAAATGCAGCTGAAAAATCACACACAAAAAAAAAACAATAAAACAGTCAATTCTCTGTAACCATAATGGTGTTAAAATGTGTTTACATCAGATTTTAGTTGTGTGCCATTTCTGTATTAATGGTGATTTTATGCTGAAAACTGCAAATCATGTTAACAGCATTGGTTGATTTGACGTGGATTGACCCTTATATAATACTTTGAACTTCACAGAGCATAGCAAAATACATATGTGATAGTCATGATAGCAGAGAAAGTATCAGTCTGTACGCAGTTTTTTAATCAACTTTTCACAGGACTGATGGTACTTACATGCTTGAAGTAGGCCGACAAACACGTTGTTACCTTGCTGAAGTAGGCTTTTGTGTCAAATGCTTTTTGTTGTGTCTCTAAACAAGAGAAGCAAATGTCAAATATCACACATCAATTTAAGTGCATGAGACAATGAAGTAGGACATGGAAGTCATATTTAAACTTAAATGACCCAGCAGTAAGCACACACTTCGTTAACACTGAAAGATGGCAAAACTCAAGAGTTTTACTGTATTCCATGAATAATGAGCAGATGAAATCAAATACTATGATTCATTATCCATGGGTCATTGCACTTGGTCATTGTATTTTGATCCACAAACAGACAACCATAATGCTGTGGGTGCTACAATCATTACAGCTTCTTTTACCAACAATGAAGACATTTATTACAATTTCAGATGATTACATACGTTGTAATATGATAGTTTTTGAGCATGTCAAGATAGTCATGTTGGTTTTACAGCAATCACAATCATTTTCCCAATAGAAAGTAAGTTATAGGACCCTACATCTTTTTATAAAACTACCTCCAGGATCACTGTAGTATGTATGTATACAGCCATGCAATGAAGCCCTTACCTGAGTCGGACATCATGAGTTTGTAAACTGACCATTTCTTTCTCTCTGGGTGAGAAATGTTACCTGTATTTCAGGGAAAAATCATAGCATTGAAGAGAATCTTGAAATCATTGCAGCAATATTATTACCTTTGTCTGTCTCTCTTCAATCTAACTGCAATTACCAACATACATGTATATAGTGTTATCATCCCCATCAAATTCCACAAGGAAACAATACATCAAAGGGAATGTTCAGCACAGCTAATGGAACATTGATTACCAAAGTGCCGGCTGAGATATGGAAAAGTTCATCTTTTAACCAGTATTCAGTATTAAACACTGCACCAAAGTCCGCTTATTGCACAGTAGTAGCATCAGGATGTGTACAACAGCAATATCATCAATGGCATAGTATGGTTGGCTGTTAAGAAGAAACATCAACTTTACTAGCTCACAGATCTAGAGAATGTGACAAAGAGCAAAAGGAGAAAAGAAAGAGGCTTTAAGAGACAGGCAGGTGTATCAACACACATCAGGCTCATTATGATTATCATGATGCCTTAACCCATTGAGGACGGTCTGATTTTGCTACAACACACATTTCCTATAGACAGCTGTATACTCGAGACTCGTCCTCAACGGCTTCAACGGCAACAAAATGTATCATTGTGATCAGTCAACCATAATGTCAGTATGTCATTATCTCAAATCACATTCTTAATCATATCTCAATAATGGAATGGAAATTTTCAATGAAATTCAAATGAATATCGAATAGGTCAAGTCAAGCTCTATCCATTCATGTCATAAAATTTGATCATGACATGGTTATTGCATACGTACATAGTATACAACATGTGTGTTGAAATTTTAATATGGTGAACGCACACATACATTGTATAATATATATATATATATATATATATATATATATATATATATATAAAAGAATATATACAACATGTGTGTTGAAATTTTAACATGCTCCAATCAAGCTCAATATTTTTCTCCTGATCTCCTGATTTATACTGAACAAAGTATCCAAACAGATGAATGTTATCAATGATTTCCAGTGGAATTTGAAGCCTTCATCTACATGCAGGATTCATAAGATTTGCATCCTAATTACCGGTTAAGGAAAAACACAAGTAAGTATACACAGGGTGATACATACCAGTAGTTTCATGGGTGTAAGGACTTCAAACTTCACTATACTTTATTTAGGTAGGTGAACTACATGATGTATAAATTCAGGATATCTGCTACGCACTGGGACCAATGCATGCAGTATACATACATGCAGGCAAAGAGGGTTATAAACTGGCAGAAAGAAATATGACAGAATGTGGTATAAATGCAGTCATCTTTGACATGATACCCTGCAAATACTCACATAACAGATCCAACTGGGATATCTGCTTCTTGCTGATCTGCTGTCGCTGGAATTAGTGGAAATAAATGTAAGGAAGGCAAAATACAATATTATTCTTTCTTTTTTTTATTCAAATACACCAAATAAAAGTCACAAAACTGATTACTCAATGACCCCTTTTTTACCTCCACCCACGATAAGGACATTTTTCAAGCGGTAAATTGTGCAACTGGTGTAGAGTTCTATAGTATTTTGGCTTTTTTTTTCTGACATACCAGTCTGCGTACAATACCCTGTTCCTATCCTAACCCTTGACCTTGTCAGCTATTAAATGCATGAATGCACACTCTCTCACACATTTTGCAAGTGGTGTCTTATTATAGTTAGTAGCAGACATCCAGACAAAGTGGGCCAAACTTATGACACCAAGAACTACCGCTAATAAAACATCTACTAGATACAATCTCTAGACATAATCTAACCCCTGGGAGCTCCATTCAGCCCAACCCAAGCACCCCACCAAGAGGCATGGCAACCCGTAACTATACACATACTATACACAACCAAACTTAAGTTTTAAGTTTGACTTAAAATTAAGGTAGGCTGTGTGTGACTTTTGGTGGAGATGAGAATTGGGTTTTTAACTTTTTGCGAGATACAAAGAAAAAACTTATGATAGAGTACAGAACATACCATTTTAAGAGGAATTCAAAGTTTATTTGACGAAAATCGGGTATGGAATGACTGAAACATCAAAAAACAAAGTAAAACAAAGCGATCGTAATAAAGTGTGGGTCCCACACTTTATCAGAATTGCTCTTTTTTGGTATCTCAGCCATTTCAAAACCAATTTTCATCAAATAAACCTTGAATTCCTCATAGAATTACATGCTCTTTCACATTTTATAAAAGGTTTCTCATTATCTCACCAAAAAATGTTAAAAACCGGAAATTAGGTCTCAACCATAACTGTACAATCCCTTTAAACTGTATAACTTTAATGCCCACATATCCATGTTAACGTAACCAGGCCAGGTATGTTAACTACTTATACCTGTGATATCATCATGCTCCAGCATGTTTTATTTACAAAGATATTTTTTTTTTAAAAAAGGTAAAAGTTAACTAAAAAAGGGGGCTGAAATTGCCCCCTTTCCCCTATAGATAGTATGGTAGCCCTACTACATATCGACCACCCTTTTTGAAACCGACCGCGTATACATTGGCGCACAGAACGCTTAGTACGCACTTCACTGCGCGCAGAGCACGTAAAAATGGATTGGCTTTGACCGTTGATGAGGATGGTGTGGGAAAACGCGAAAATTCACTGTTCATTAATGGTTTTAATCAAGGACACCGAATCGTAATGTAATGCTAATGTCTATGGAAGTTTCTAAAAAGCTTCGTACAACACCGTGATCAATACAACTCGGTTTGCGTGCATTGTCAATGCAAAAACAGGGGTCGATCTCAATAAGGAGCTTTACCGCGGGGAGCTGAAACAAGGCCACGCAAGTTCGACGGCGATATTTTTGCACGGAAACTTCGAATCGAAAAGGGAACAACGGCATTTGATAGTGCTGGATTTTCTCCATCACGTAGGTCAAGTTTTTTACGTGAATTTCAGTGTTAAATATTCTTATCAAGCAGTTAAACATTAGGCGGTCGATGAGCAGTAGGTCCAACCATACCATCTTACTCTACATATACACAGTATTTAACATGGCTCTTCAAAAGCACTTGCCAACTCCTTTTTTTTTGGGGGGGGGGGAGCTGCTAAATAAATCGTGATTACTATCGGTCCACTCTGCGTGTGCGTCTTCACTATATGCAAAGTCTACGGAGGTTGAAAGCAGTCACCGGCTAGCTAGTATTGCGGTGAATGGAGTGGGGACCTAGTATTACTGGTATTTCACGATACATGATTTAATGCCCCACGTAAAATGATAAATCTGTTTAATATCGTTCGTAATTCGTAATTCTTCACTGTTCTGTGATTCTTTTTGCACATGGTGAAGACGCACACGCAGAACAAGAGGGGACCGATATCACGATTTAGCCCATTTTGATACATTAAAAGATGCACTCCAGCGTCAACTCCGCTGTTGTCGACTGTCGAGTCGTAAACAGTGAAACACAGCTTACCAAGCACTCTTCTACGACCTTCTGTACAATCGTTCGACGGGGCACGGCCCGGCTTCCTCGATCCAGGAGACCGATGATCGCTCGTGTCCGGTCTTCGTCTAGCACTGCCCATTCTTGCAGAGTGCTACCAAGTTCTTCCCGTTTTATACATCCCAAAACTCTACTAAGAACACCTTTGAGATCTGAGGAAACCATAATGACAGTTATTCTTGTCGCATTACTCTGGCTAGATGACCAGGATCATCAAAAGCTTTTGAAAGTGAAATGTTGTCGGTGTCCGTCCGGTCCTGTATCCGAAATGCTGACCGGAATTTGTATCGGCCGCTGAAATGGATTGTTCCAAATTACTTGCCAGGGAGGAAAGTTTCATTTTTACAAGATTCTACGGTGCGTATGTTCATTTTTTGTGTAAAATTCTAACTCATCAATTCGGAATGATATAATTTTTGTGCCTTGAATCGTATAGTTTCTTTGATTTGATATAAAATATACATTACTATCTATACTGTCCACCTCACGGCCCCCACCTCAATATGGTATAACCTGTTCGGAAAATGCCATGTAAATACAGCTCTATGCTTAGGACACAACAACTAGCTGGTGGTGTGCTCGCTTGGGGTACGCTACTAGTATACCGCCGCCGGGCGCACGACGGGCGCACGCGGGGACGCCTCCGCCAGAGACAGACGTGACGGAGATGAGATTGCCGTAATAGAGATGGAGGATCGAGGACGCCCGTGACAGTATACTGTACATATTAACGCGTACCGCCGGGTACACAGCCGTACGAAATCACCAAATCACCCACACTAGCTTTTAAACACGTTGAATTTATTCGCGATGTAGACTCTATGCTTAGATGTGATAACCTTTGAAGTACTTATGAATGTTAGCTCCTCCATCCATTGGGGCATTAACATCACCCCTGCACCCGCACCCCGGGCCCGGCCGGGGGCATGGCATGGGGGTTACTGCATGGTCTCCATCACCTTTCTTCGCTGGAATTTACTTGAACTTGGAATGCATGAACTAAATTTTGGACTAGACTTTAGATTCTAATATTGTCAGCTAACTGTCGACGTTTGGACCAGCAGACAGAGTAGAAGTAAACAGGCTGTATTGGTGAATACTTCAGAATTGATGCACTATGTCTGAAACAGGCGAGGATGGTGCTCAAGGAAAAAATGTTGATAATTCTTTCTTCTTCTGGACGCCTGCTGAAGCTGAAGAGAAACAGGTGTTGCAGATTGGAGTGTCTGCGTGTGGTGCTACAGGCGTTATGAATGTTCTGGTAATTAGATCGCTGATAATAATTTAGATTACAACTCAACGGGCGAATCCAGGAATTTCATAAAGCCTTTTATTGAAGGGAGGGGCCTTTAGTTTTGGCACTTTGTAAAATTAAAGGACAAGTTCACCTTCATAAACATAAGGATTGAGAGAATGCAGCAATATTAGAAGAACACATCAGTGAAAGTTTGAGGAAAATTAGACATTTGATGCAAAAGTTATGAATTTTTAAAATTTTTGTGTTGGAACCGCTGGATGAGGAGACTACTAAGACGCGTGATGTCATATGAGTACAACAGTATAAAGAAAATGTAAAGAAAATTCAACATATTTTCACTTTTTTCGCATAATAAAAGAGCACGTGACTTGCCTCTTTCTTAAGGCGATGGGAATAATATTACCCATAACATACAAATTGTATGTCAGTAACAAGTCAAGGGAATGTGCACTTTTTTCAAAAAATGAAATTTTGTGAAATTCTCTTTATATTTTCCTTACATTGTTGTACGCATGTGACATCATACACTGCAGTAGTCTTCTCACCCAGCGCAGAGTACCAAGTCTCACGCATTCTGCGTGAGACTCGAGCATTTAGGGTCTGACTCACGATCTCACGCATGGCACCCATTTTTCTCACGCATCTGGTGAAGTCTGCAATTTGGGCCAAAAATAAGGAGCATAGCTCAAAGGATTAGAGTGATAGTTGCAATTGAAGGTATATTTCCCTTTTGCCTTTCAAGATTAGTAAAAAATAGTCACTTAAGTATGCACCCGATCGCAGCATTAAGAGCTAATAATTTAAAAAAGCTCCTTATCATGGGAGGGGGACACCCTCCTCGTTCGCGTGCGCATGCGCGCGAGCGCCGAGACGCCGAGTCATAAAAATCTCACGCATAAAAGTTTTTTGAACTTGGCATCTCTGCCAGTGGTGACTGCACAAAAACTTCAAAAATTCATAACTTATGACCGGATTGTCCAATTTTCCTCAAACTTTCAATGATGTGTTCTACTTATATTGCTACGCATTCTGTCAATCCTTATGTTAATGAATGTGAATTTGTCCTTTAAAGGGAGTCGCACACACCCCCTCCCATTTTTTTTTCTTTTTATCTTGTTTTATCAAAAATTAGACGGGACACGCGCCCGGTGCGCCCTTCTCAGAATCCGCTACTGAATAATAGTCTCTCTCATGTATTCACTGTATGCAATGAACAGGATCAGGATCAGGGATCCTTGAGTCTAGAAACTAGTCATCATGGAAATGCTTGGGGGTCTTGACCTTGAACAACCCCCCCCCCCCCCCCCCCCCCCCCCACTGAAAAATGTTCTGCAGCCCCTGGCATATATGTATTATCATTTACTTTTCATAAGTACTTTATGTATTACTGTATTTTATGTACAAACTGTATGCGCATGCTTTTTATACCATTAAATGTGACCATGCATCACATAGAAAACAAATGTCGCATGCACTGATTTTATGTGAGGACTGAAAATACTGGTAGGTGAAATGGGTCAGCCTAGCCGATCTTCCGTTTTTATTATTTTCTAAAAGAGCAAGTCATTACATTCTGCTAAAGTTTGGGATCATAAAACGAACAGGAAATTGTGTTTTTTCGTCATTTTTCATATAATAGTGTGATTTGGTGTCTTCTTCTTCTTGCTTGTGGTCTGTCTGTCTGATCTGTCATCTTGAGTCTTATGCAGTGAAGACTGCGTCCCTCAGCCAGGACCTGGCAGCAGGGGTGAGTGATTTGGTGTGTCTTACAGAGTCCCATTTTCATTTCTTCGAGACCCTGTAGGTATATACTCTTCATTTTCAACTCTAATATAACCTTAGAAAGAGTGATGCTACTACTTTGAAAGCTGGCATTACTCAGTTATGAACAGAATGTTTTGTAAAGTATGCTCAAGTTCAGCTAGCTTAATCTGATAATCCCTTCATTGCTGTTGCTCCGGTGGTTTCCATCCTGTTTTTTGCTTGTTTGGATTTTTTTTTTCTTCTTCTTTTTTTTTTTTTTTTTTTGGTCCCATTCATTGCACAGCTTTCACAGCTTGGTAAGGATTAAGCGCTTGGTACTTCAGAGCCTCTTTTCTCAGTTCACACTTTTCATGAGTGTGTGCTTTCCAATATTAGGATAGGTTAGGAGAGTCCATTTGAATTGATATATACATCATGTTGAAGCTTGAAGACTGCTCTTTCAGAATCTGCTTTTAACTAAAAAAAAAATGTCTGGCGACTTTGTTGGTTTTGTGATGCAGGGTCACATAATTATATGTTAAAGAATACTGAGGGTGATTGGGCTGTAGCACACAAGTGATACTGCCAACAAGCAAAGAATCTGTGATGTAATGATTATTCATGTCATCTTTATAGATGTCGCTTGCCAGCACATTCACCTGACACAAGCCTGGTACCAATGTTTGGCAATAGATCAACTGTGTTACTGTCAAAGCCACAAAGTGGACATTTGACTGCTATGGCAGTGTCCAGGAGAATGACAAAGAATTCATGAATAATATGAAATATTGTTTCCCTCAGAGTGTGTTAAAGCTCCCGAATGCAGTGGAAGACGTCTGCAAACATGTTCAGACACGTCTAAGAGCACAAGATGCTGCGATCCCCGAGTATCTGCACTCCAGGAGTGTTGCAGGCACCACCCATGAGGATCTGATAACTGGTCTGGATGGCAGCACACAATCAAAGGTCTTTGCAAGGTTCTTTTCCTTCTATCCCCATAGAGATGTGGACTTGTCTGACTGGCTCAGAAGCTGGATGAAAAGAGGTACCGGTACATTTTACCTCTTGTATCTTTCTCTCTCTCTCTCTCTCTCTCTCTCTCTCTCCCTATCTCTCTCATCTTCTCTTCCTCACTGAGGTCATGCATCACAAAACCATTAAAAAAAAAAATAAAAAAATAAAAAGTTGCCAGACATTAATTTTTAGATAAGGGCAGATTCTAAAAGTACAGACAGTTTTGAAATGATGTATAAGTCGATACAAGTGGACTTACCTAACCTACATGTACCAGTATCTCAAAAATGGAAAGAAAGTACACACTCTGGAAGGTGTTTACTGAAAATAGAGGCTTCAGAGTTCAGCCTTCAGGGTCTATTCAGTCTGGCTCATCAAGATGTGCTCTGCTCAATGAATGTGATAAAAACAAAACATGGTGCATATAAAACTCCATTACACTGTTAACCAAATGAAGGGAATTTCAGATTTTAAAAGCTGATTTTTTTTCCCACTCTGTGAGCACATTCTATTCAAGACTTACAGGCTTTCTGATATTAAAGCAGTATTGTCCATTCAAAAGTCAGGATTGAAATTAAAGAGTGAGTACAAGGTTTTTAAAAAATGAAGAGGGACCTTTAAGACATACCCACTCTCAGTCACATTTTTTTAAATTACAGAAAAACCGGGGAAAAAAACAGTTTCCCATAATAAATGAGGAAACTTTTTTTTTTTTCCTGGTGTCACTTCTTGGTAAAGAAAACGGGGAAAAAAAAATAATAATAATAATAAAAAGGGGGAAAAATAATAATAATAATAATAATAATAATAAAAAGGGGGCAAGCTCCCCCCCCCCCCCCCCTTTCGGCTAGCTCTGTTTCATAATAATTAATTGCCAGAGCTCTCTTTTTACGCATGTTTGCAAAACATTCTGATCTAATTCTAACAAATATCAGATTTATCTGCCAAAAGAATGAAATACAGTACAGCTACAATGTACATTGTATTAAAGGCGAATGGTTTTTGACTGTTAGTTATCATGGTAGTATAATAATTCCTTTAATCTTCCAAGTGTAATCTGAAACCAAACTGAAGATATTCTTGTACCAGCATTGTGAAGATTTTCCCCTTTTAATCATCAAAACATATTGATAGGCATTAGGCCCTACTTCTTTCGTAGTTGAATGAATATTGAATACATGTTAACAGTAAAGCATAGCCTTCTATGTATCCAATCTATCTGCCCTCTTTCTATTTTGCCTCCTGCTCCTAGGCTACTTTTACAGAGAGAAATAGAATCAAAGAAACATTCAATTTAATATCAGTCAAATATCCAGCTAAATTTTTGTGTTCACATAAAAATATCCTTCCTTGTATTTGGCCTGTGATACATTATGCTGTGCTCCTTGTTTGTAGTGGGCAGCATAATAGTTTTCTAATTTTGCATTAATTATAAGTTTTATTCAACTAACAATTACAAAAAAGAAATACACACACACACATTTCCCTACATTGCAGTACTTTTTTTTTTGTACATTGTGTCTTATTAGTCTCCCCTCCTGCAGTACACCTATGCAACAAACATGGTCAGTTTGAGAGTAAATGTATAAAAGATGGCAGATGAAATCAATCCCAGATGATAGAGATACAATCAAATTAAACACTGCTGATATTTATGTCTTTTTACAGATGTGGTTCCAGTGGCAACTCTGAACTTACAGCGGGCAGTGCCAGAAGGTTATGAGATCCCCGATGCCTGGCACCATCAGATGATTTATGGTGTAGATGATAAAAAGGTGTACATGTGCAATCCACTCATCTCTGAACCCATAGCCAGCATCAAGGAGCAGCTTTTCAGTCCTTCTGAACTCTTGGTACTAAGCTTACCATTCCCTGTTTAGAAAGATGGCAGTTTCAGAAAATAGTTTGCAGAGCTAGTTGTTAAGTGTATGGTGAAGAAAAAGCCGTTTTTAATTCACATTGACCCTGTCATTAATCTTGTTTGCATTTTGCAAGGGCAAGATACAGTGTCTCTATACCCATTTTAATGCTATTTAGTCAGCATAGCAGTTATTTCACTGCTTTCGTCATTTTCAAAGTATCACAATAGGCCCTAATGTTTGGAAAGAGATGTAACAGATGTTTAGAAGTAAAGGTCAATAAATACAGATTTAATACCTAATCCCTCTATCCATATTGTGTCACCTGCGCGTTATTGTTGGTCTGATGTACAATATTACACTTTACTGGAACAGCTTATGCACAATTACGTCATTTTTGGAGAATTAACAGATTGCTGATGAAAATGCACAGCATGGTACAGTCTAGTACCTGGGCACAGATGGTTAAAGTTAAGGTTATCCTATTTCCCAGATTGCCACTTAAGTGTAGAGAGAGTAAAGATTATGATGTAAGATGATATTTAGGAACCGATATAGATCAAACTTCTGATTTTCCGGTTGAAAATTGTTAAAATTGTTTTAGGGATGATACAGAAACAGCTGTAACTGATGATTTTCGAATGCGATACATTGTCAGGTTGTTTTTTCCATGAATTTGTTCTGAACAGATAAGGCGAGATGACATCATGAAGAGATATTCACCAGACGTGGACCTTAGGTTGATTGAAGCCCACCATGATGTGAGATGGCGAGAGATGAAAGTTGTGGGTAAGAGTGTATTTATGCTTCATTTATTATACAGTCAGCAGACAATGCATTTGTCTCCAGTCTGAGGTCTTTATCATAGCTCTCACTGGCAGAAGTTATTTCATGCAGTGTTTGTAAGGAATGATTGTTGGTATGTTTTCTTGGTCATTCAAGGTTGCATATCAATATTTACCAGCAAGGTTTCCTTTTGACAACTCAAAATTGTTCCAATTATGCAAGCTGACAAGTATGAATTTTGTTTCATTTTTATTTTGACAATGAAAAAAGGCAGTGCTTGTGTAGTTAAGTTTCCCAAACTTAAATCACACCAAAACTTCTGCTTTCCAAGACTGATGTCAATTTAAAAAACAAAAACAGAACAAAAAAAAAAAATGAGATGTATATTCTGATATACCCCTTGTACAAGCAGCTCATCACTATGACATTTGTGCTAAATGCAGATTTGTTCAAGTGACATACATGTATCCTGCTAGGAACATTTGCATGATTAACTTGCATTGCCAACATTTCCTAGGTAATGTAATGTGCTTTAAGATATATATGATAAATTTTATGACTTTGAACTACAGTGAAACCCCCGAGTTCGATTATAACGAGGAACCGCTTATAATGAGGTGATTCCGTCGGTCCCGTTTTCCTTTGCGTGTAAACGTGCGTGTTTGCGTGTAAGGGGGGGGGGGGGAGGGGGGGCCTCCGAGGCCCCCCCTCAACGTTCCGCGCGATGAATCGCTAACGTGAAAAGCTATCGCCGCAAAGTTTCATGACCTTTTTTTTTTGAGTCTCCCGTATCTTTTGACACCAAATTTGCGATGCCCGGTCGCACGGTTCCGAAGTTGCGCATAAATATGTACGTGCATGTCAGACCAAAAATTGCTGAAAAACATGAATTTGTGTACAGTTTCAATGCAAACTGTGCTTACAGGCAAATTTCACAAAAGCATGATTATTTGGGGGGTTTATTGATTAAAATCAATTAGTAGCATATTTTCTTGTTTGGAACAATGTCGCAGACAAGTTTCATCGAAAAAACAATGAAGAACATATAGTCGAAAAAACAAGGAAATACATAAGAAATTCAAAAAACAATAAAATACTTTAAAAAATTTTCTGATGCCGCAATTTTTTTCTCTTATATTTGCTCAGGACACTAAAAAGAATATTTACACAAAAAATGTGCCCATTTTGAGCTTTATTTAGTGATTTTGATAATATACCATATTGTCTGATTTCATGCATCATTATGCATAAATTAGCATAATTTAGCATAAATGATATTTTTTTTTAATAATCTAACTTTGTGGTACCGTAGATTACATCATAGGCAATGTGTGTGCCAATTTTCGTCGCGATCGCACAGTCGACGGCAGAGATCTGGAGGGGGGCCTAGGAGGCCCCCCCCCCCCCCCCCCCCCGGCTCTATGATCTACCTAAATAGCTCGGTCTAGTGAGGGTTAACAAATTATAATGCAAATATGAATGTATATAATTAAAGCCGAAATAATTGATGAAATCAATGCGATCCCGCCGGATGAGAGTACAGTAAAAAATAATTGAATAACGCATGTTAATCTACTTGAGTCGGTGTTCAGAAAAAGAAACAAACGCATTCAGCGGTTTGAATAGATCTGGGTTTGTTCATTATCATTTAACAAATGATAATGTAAATATGAATGTGTATAATTAAAGCCGAAATAATTAATGAAATCAACGCGATCCCGCCTGATGACATTAGCGTAAAAATGGTTGAATGACGCATGTTAATCTACTTGAGTCGGTGTTTAGAAAAAGAAACAAAGGCATTGAATGGTTTGAATAGATCTGGGTTTGTTCATTATCAATTTTAACGAATTATAATGTAAATATGAATGTGTATGATTAAAGCCGAAATGATTAATGAAATCAACGCGATCCCGTCAGGTGACAATAGGGTAAAAAATAGTTGAATAATGCGTGTTCATCTACTTGAGTTGGCTTTCAGATAAAGAAACGAACGCATTCAACGGTTCGGATAAATTTGGGTTTGTTCATTATCATTCAATACTGCATTTCACAACGGAGATTTTTCTTTCTTTCAGTATGTGCTACGAGGTACAGATTTGCGTAAAAAGGCAAAACCTTCCAAATTTCTTGTCGCATATTTTTCCAGAACGGATGTAGAAAACGCGAAGAGATTTTCGTAAGAAAATAAAGAACGCAATTTTAATCCCTTCGGGCGCAACGATCATTATACATTGAATAAGATTACAACCGAAGTGATTCTTGAAATCATCGCATTCCCGCTGGGAACCAACAGCGTAAAGTACCTTGAAAGTTACGGTAAACAACGAATGTATGTTACTCTATTTGCGCTGGTGTTAAGAAAAACTTAACAAACACATTTTATACAATCAGTTTTTGTTCATTAATCATTTTACACTGTTTTTCACAAACGAAAAACTATACTCTCAGAATGGTTCAATACAAGAGGAAGAGATAGATGTCGAAAGAATCACGAATATAATATAGGCCTACTTGTCAAGAACATAATGTGAACTATTATGTCAAGAGATTTTCAGAAGAAAAATAAAGAATTAAGACATTTTCAACCCCTACTTTTTTCCGTCTTTTTTGCATCAATTCACAAATAATTTCCCTTAATTCTGTCAATAATAATGATCCATAATTGTGTAAAAACAACGCAAAAGATGTTCTTAACTTTGATTGATGGGTATATGACGTCATGCTTATGTTTTTCTTTGTTTTTGATGCGTACGGTTATAATGAGGTACCGGTTATAACGAGGTAATATCGCCGGTCCCAAGGACCTCGTTATAACGGGGTTTCACTGTAGTATCAAGTGATACTGGGCCTGTATTTTGTTTTCTCTCTCTCTCTCTGTTCGTCTTCTTCCTCTTTCTTTTTGATATCTGACTGTCATTACCATGGATAGTTTGCTCATTTCTATTTATTTGTTTTATGTGTTAAATCATGACTTGCATTGCTGTGTGTATATAATGGTAGCACATCTGTACTGTGGATTCCTGTATGATGGACATAATTTGTTTATTCTGTTTAAACAGACCAAGTCTACAACGTGATTGATGAAGAGATAGCCATCCCATTGCCACCATCAGAAATGTTGAGAATCTTAAAGCAACACTTGTTCACCAGACATGTCAAGATTCCTGCTGCCTACCAGTCTGGCATCACATTGTGTGTGAGGACAGACAATCAAGCCAGCTATGATGCCCTGAGAAATGCACCAGACTTACCTCTTCTTGATGTGACACTGGACGACAAGGCAATGGCTAGGAGTGAAACTGTGTGTGATGACGTGCAAGAAAAATAAGGAATAGTTTACCACTCAGGATGCTGCTCATCTTTTGTGTGAGTTGTGAAAGGTTAACACTATAAACTAATACACTTTGCATAGAGATGATGAAAACTATGCACCTACTTCATAGGAAAACAGAATTAAGTTTTTCATCAGTATTAGAAGAAGGGTTAAGTTTGACATTGAGTCTACTGCCTCGGTCTCAGACTCTTCAAACCAAACAATGTGATGACGATGATTTCATGATGGATTTAATCATTGTAATTCCTGTGTGTTCAGTTCATACACATACAATGCCAGAGAAACCAAAATACACCAATAGAAATTTTCAGTGGGAATTTCTACTTGAGGTACTGAACTGACACACATAAACACACACGTCATATATGAATGTGTGCAGTGAGTTTGTTGGCCTCACAATTGATGACTGTTAGTATGCATTCATGCTGGGTACATGTCATCATAGTCTTTCCATCTTACATGTATGTTGTGTATAAATATATAATGAATAACAAGACATGGATGGTCTACAAGACTTGGACTGTAATTCAACTGGCATGTAGTTTTAAAACATCATAGAACATCTAACCCAGAGATAACAAGAGAGCATTATGCCTCCATGAGGCATGTAATAAAAAGGGTGAAGTCCCTTAATCACCTTGCCAAAATCATCACTAGTTTCATTAAACAGTACATACATGTCATTCACATATTCTCAGTCAATGCCCCAGCACACTGTATGTTTTTCTAGCGACTAAAAGAAGCATTCCTGGTCCCTAGTCCCAAGATACATATACCAGTACACCAAACTGACAGGCACGCAGCTTTTTGTTACCCAGTTTGTTCCCAGAGATGCAACTGAGCACTGGGTGAGCCAGCTGATACTGTATACTTGAACTATTTGGCTGGAATTTCCTTCCACTTAAAAGTTTTAATGATAAAGAGCTGACCTTCAGTGTAAAACTGAAGTACATGGACTGTATCACAACATGATTGTATGCACTGGGCTGTGTGTGTATATCATGTGTGTGTAAATAGGTGTATTCATGTACATAGATGTATGTAATACTGTATACACCATATATTTAGTAGGTTTAATTTTACGCTATAAATCAGGACTTCTTACAATTCCACATGTGGTCGCAATTGTGGAGCAGGGCCTACTGTGCTGATCAGAGAATTGTATGCATGCACGTCACATTCATGTCAGGATGAGAGCTAATGTTTTCACTTTTTAAAATTCGCAAAAAGCACCCAACTCGCATAGTTCGTGAAAATGAAAACCGTGAACAAAATATTTGGCGTATACAGTATATGAATGTGTGCAGTGAGTTAGTAGGCCTCACCATTGATGGAGCATGATGCTATGTGCAATAACCTGTGTAATATATGAACACAAACAATGTTATGTATGTGTGCCCAAATTATGTTATGTATGTGTGCCACAAATTGTCGGCCCTGCATAAATTGTTGCCTGGCGACAATTTGTGCTGCTTGCGCAGTTCCCAATTTTTGACCTCGATGGCAATAATTTGTGCTGGCAAAATCAAACGTAGCTGCACAAATTGTCGTCGGCCATGCACTATGAATTGTGTGGTTGGGGTGGTTGCTGTGGTGTTATGCTTGGGTGGGGTGGGTATGATTAGTAAGTTATGCGTATCTGTGTGTGTGTGGGGGGGGGGCTGTATGGTATGTGCTGTGCATGAATTGTAGGTGCGTATTATGTGACTTGTGTATGCATTTGCACATAGCTGTGTGTGTGTGTGTGTGTGTGTGTGTGTGTGTGTGTGTGTTTGGAGTATAATGATACAATATGTGGAAACTGTGCATGTGTGGTGGTTGTATAGTGGTAGTGGTTTGTTTGTCTGTGTGTATACGTGTGCCTGTGTGCGTACGTGTGTCTGCTTGGGTTTGTGTTTTGATGTTTGTGCGAACGAACTTTTTGGGTGGCAGCAGGCACTACTGTACTGTGGCAATGAAAATGCCTTCAATGTGTATCAGCGCGTGTTTATAGACTTCACAGTGGCGTTGATTTCAAAATAGTATGGGTGTGTCAATTTCAGCGGTGAGGTGGGCCAGGAGAGAGAGACCGAGAGAAAGGCATACGAGGGAGGTACCCTCCCTAAATGTTATCTGCCTTTGTTCTTTTTTTTTTTCACTCCATTCTTATTCTTCCATCAGTCTTAACTTCAGCTTCCGTATCACTATTCTTTGTCCCAGAATAAGTTTGGCATGCTTTATGCATGAGCGAATATTTTGACACGCCATAAATAATTTCTCAATCGTTAGTTGATTTTAGCACAAACAAACTGCCACATGCACACCGCAAATACATACATATTTATAAACAAACACTCAAACAAATCCTCATAATGCATATAAACCACCTCAACACACATTCTTCCATAATATGCAATAACGCACACAGACGCATGAATGGACACTCAATTATCATGTTCGCGCGCACACACACACTTCCTTGAAACCTAACCGTGACTTTTTACATGGCTTGTTTGCATGGATGTAGCCGTGTAAGTTATGTGTTGGTATTTCAGTGAATATGTCAAAAATTATATTACCCCCCAAAATGTGCTTCAAGGGCGGGCGACAATTTGTGCCGTCAGCTCCATGCACAAATTGTCGCCTGTTACAGGGGGTGACAATTTGTGATGGGGCGACAATTTGTGTCGCAACATTAAGTGGTTTTAGAGTATTTCTTTAAGCCTCCTAGTGAGATGATATTTCAAGGGCCTTTCCCGTCAGGAGTACATGTACCGTGTGGCAGGGCCACTTCTAATTCAACCCAGCTCTGCATTATTGTCAAGATCTGATTTCTTGTACAATATTGTTTCGAGGTTTTTAACTTGAAAGTGCAATTCAGATTCCATTAAAACACCTGTTGTTCGAGAAAGCCTATCATCTTGAGGGTATGACATACACACTTTTTCTGCTATCTGCAATGATTTGTGATAAGTAAATAGAAGAAACCTATTTCATCCATGAAACATGACTGTTGGAGACAGCCTGTAAACTTCAAGACTTTACATGAACTCTATGCTCCATTCGCCCAAATGAGCAGTGGGACGAGGGCCCCAATCATTGACCACAAAACAAGTGGCCATTCATTCTACCTGCCCATTGGTCAGTCAAATTGCCCTGGGCAATCATGCAAGTAGCACCATGGGCTGAAGCAATTATTTGTCTTGTAATCTCTGTGTCTTGTTGGTCAATCACAATTTGTATTTGTGTGATTGTAATCATACAGCATACTCGGCTCAATAAACAACTGGACTGAAAGAATGTTTGTTTCAGAATATTTTGTTGAATCTTGATGAAGCATTACATCCAGCTTCAGTTTGGTACAGCAGCATTGTATTGTGACCAGTTTAGTGCCCCCATCTCGCCAAAACCTTGTTTGAGGCAAAGTCCTTTGAAGGACAAGTCCACCTTCATATACATGTAGATTGAGTGAATGCAGCAATATTAGTAGAACACATCAATTAAAGTTTGGGGGAAGTCTGACAATCCAACAAAAGATATGAATTTTTAAAGTATATGCACAGTCACTGCTGGATGAGAAGACTACTGCAGTGTATGATGTCACATGCATACGATATAAGGAAAATATAAAGAGAATTTCACAAAATTGTATTTTTTTTTTAAAGTGCATATTTTCTTGAATTGTCACTGACGTACCAAGGTAGCTAGTTCCCCCTGTCAAGAGGCAAATCAAGTGTGTACTCTTTTATCATAATGTGAGAAAAGTAAAAAATATGTTGAATTTTTCTTTATATGTGTATTTTGTTTACGCCATTCTATGCATGTGACATCACAAGGTGTAGTAGTCTCCTCATCCAGTGACGGCGGCATTGAAACTTTAAGAATTAATATTGTTTGAACAGATCCAATTTTCCTTAAACTTTCACTGATGTGTTCTACAGTATTAGTACTTAATGTATTGATGCATTTTCTCAATCCCTATGTTTATAAAGGTGAACTTGCTCGTAAAGTCTGTAACATATCGGTAGTCATCCCTGCCAGCATAGTCTTATCCCTGACTTAATTACTGTTGATGAGTTGAGATTCCACTGTGAGTGTGTGAATGTCAGTACATTTTTTTTTTTTCATAGGACTGTATTATGTCATTCATCCCAGTTTAAGTACTAGGGTCTACTGGTAAATGAAAAACAGGCAGGTCCAAGAACATCATTTGCAGGCATTGAAACTTTGGTGAACTTTTGTGTGGGAATTCAGGTGGGACAAAGTCCCTGTACCAGAGACTCCAACCCTCCCGCTTTCGACAGGAGATCTCCCGCCGACAGCCCAAATTTGCAAAATCTTCTGTTCTCCCGCTTGAGATTTAATTTCTCCCGCTTGAAATGATTTCTTACTTAGTGTCATCGTATGTTGAAAAATAAGCCTCAGATAGCATGAGATAACATCTAGAACCCCAGAGCTGGACCCCGGCCACAAGGAACTTTGCGCACATCAAGTTGGCGTCTCCCGTTTGCTAGGGGTTTTAAGCAAGAGAATCTCCAGATCAGAAGGTGCTTGGGGTTGGAGTCTCTGCTGTACAGTATTTCCTTCCAGGGTTATGTATATTCTGTGACACTACATCACAGAAGCGTACACCATTAAAGCAGCATGCAAACTGTAAAAGTTGTACACTGATAAAACCTCAACTAGGTTTGATATCGGATAAGAGTGATTTCACGTTACTATACATGTAGTCTATTTTAAACATGTAGTCTGGTATTCCACTTTAATTAGCATTGACATCACTATCTCTACATTGTAAGCAGCTGGCTGACATTAGCTTACATGTCGTCATTGGTTACTATGAGGAGAAGAAACAGTGGAATCCAGTTATATACATATAAATACAAGAAATATAGACAAATATGGCAACTGTGTTATGCTTTTGTTTAGAAATTTATTAAAAGTGTATCGATGGTTGCAATCATAGATTTCCTGCACATTAAAGTACAAGCATGGATCAAATATATACAAATTACATTCCATTTCTGATAAACAGGACAACAGTACCAGAATTAGGTCTCACAAGAAGTTGACATGATCACTATGCTCAACAATTTGATGTTGATTGCAAAATGGGCATGTGGATCAGTCAGTTCCAGAAAGCTTTAATACAAAGAAAAAAGAGAACATAAAAGCAAATTGACTGTACTGCACACTCACCAGGAATGCCTCTAATTTTCACAAAACCATGGTATCTCCCATAAGTATGCAGCCCTTCCTTTACACTATGATGGAGTTCGTTGATAATAACCATTTTTACCTAATCTTAGACTCCAACAATTGCCCTTTAACTCATCAGTAACTGAAATGCACGAAATTGCCCGTTTGCTTTTTTTTTAATAGTTTTATGCTTTACCATTTTTGTTGTTTTATATAGAATATATAATTATGTAATTTGAAAGAGGTCAAAGGTCAACAAAATCATATCAGCAGTATTTCTGGGACACACAATTCTCTTGGTAAAGTCTTAATAGGCTTTCAAATCAACATAAATACTGTGATAGACAAAAATAAACATGCAGTGAACTATTTCACATCATTTAGAAAGTTGTGGAAATAACAGCAATATTGCTGTACCTTCCAGGGAACTATAGACCATTATGTACAGAATTTTCAGTTGCTAAAGGGTTAACATTTCCATTGATCATACAAATATTTATTCATTCAGTTGCCATAACTAAATATAGTCAACCTTGCCTATCAGTCAAATTGCTTCAACTTTTGAGAAAATTTGACTTGTGGGAGATTAGAATTAATAGAATATATTTAAAGAGAAGAGGACTTCAATAAGCTTGAAAAGACTTTCGACTTAAGCGATTATTTGACTTATGCGAGGGGGACTTGAGCGGGGTTGACGGTACTACCACTGGTAAACCTAGCTAGAAAAATAATTGGAAAATATCATATTAACCAAAATATTGACCTCAGGTCTTGACCTTTGACTTATTCTGATAGGAAAGTTTGCACAAATACATGTACATGTATCTGTCTATTCATCCTGCATCTACCTTTCTGAACAAAATGTCATTACCAATTGTCCATCAATTCTTACCTGTACACTAGAATACGTTACCATTCCTCATTTGTCAGAAAAGTAAAGGCTGGAAAAGAGTTTTTGTTTTGCTTTCTGAGGATTTTTTGCTAAAGTACAGAGATCTTTGATCATTGACCACTCTCATTTTGTTTACAGTAATTATGAAATTATTTCTCCCCTTCATACTAAATCATATCACCAATGGACACTCCAAAGTGAAGTTACAGCTGAAAATAACATTAAGCCAAAGTTCAGTGACCTCTTGTTCACTCCTTTCCTGGAGTGATTTTGTCCTAAATCTTATGAATGGATTTACACTTCACATAGCACACCTGCAGTTGGTAATTTGGGTTCAAACTGATTTTTGGCTCAGGTAGGGCCCAAGCTAAAAATGTAAATCAACATAAATGTGTCAAGATCAGTGGAGACAGTTACAAGCTATTTAACAACTTAATACCCCTGTTACACCAAGAAAACTGCAATACACCATACTGAGGCCTGCCTTTACTAGCCAGTATTTTGGTGTAATCACACACTGGCCCAAACACCGTACAATGTACCATCTGCAGTAAAGCTTTTGGACAACCTCTTCAGGTAGTCGTGGGCCGGCCCAGCAGTGTAAACGAGATCAAGGTTTGCTCATTTTAATGCAGTGTTAACTAATTCATGCTTCATTTACACATGCCTGGTGACGAGGTCATCGATGTGTCAAAGCAGTTACATGTAATTAAAAAGAAAAAAAAAAATAGGGGGTTTGCATTGTTAGAAAGACCTCTCGCACTGTGGCAGTCCTTAACCCTAATATGGCCCCCCTCGACGTTTCGCTTGATTATTCCGCAACGCGTGATGCTCTCACCGCGACATTTTATGACTTTTTTCTTTCAAATATCGCGTAACTTTTGAGACCAAATTTGTCACTCCCGGGCATACCATTTTGAAGCAACGCCCCTTTGAAAAAAATTTGTCGACCCTAAAATTGCTCCAAAGCATGATTTTGTGTACAAATCCAAATATATAAATTGTGTTTTTGTAATTAATTCATATAAAAATAAATATTTCTACTTTCATTGGCGGATAATGATTTATACTAGCCTGGTTATGCTTTAAAAAGTTTCTGCAACAAATTTTGACGAAAAAAAACAAAAACAAACAGTTAAAAAACAAAGAAATACATAAGAAATTCAATAAAATAATAAAATACATAATAATTATGAAGCCAAATTTTTGCTTCAATATTATTGTTGAGGATATTGAAAAGAATATATTTACCAAAAATTAGAAGTCTTGGAGCTTTTTATTTATAGGAAAAAAAAAAAATATTTTTGCATAAATTAGCATAAAATAATTAATGTAAAATACATAAATTAAAATTTGAAAAATCTAACTATACAGTCTTGAAGATTACATTGGCCTCTACTGTAGTGCAATTTACGCAAGAATCGCGCGATCCACGACCGAGAACTGAAGGGGAGGCCAAAAAGCCCCCCCGTGGTTTCAAGTCCCTCAAAAAAAAAAAAAACGATGTGATTAGGTGAAGACTAACTCCGAGTATACTCAGATAGGTTGAATGCCTGTTAGAGCAGCCTGTCCTCCATGGGTCACAGGCAACCTTTAACTTGCTTGTTAAGCATGGATTAAAATACATCGCAGATATGTAAGTCAAACAAGATACAGTGTCAGTATTAGAAGAAATTGGGCCCTATATATTTTGGCAGTGCCCTACTGAGGAGTTCCAAATTACATTGTAAGTGTCATTAAAGAGAGCAGTCACTCAGACCTGATCATTTTATATTTGATTGGCAAATTATTCAGTTCAGTACATTTATTAAGTCTTTATAAGTGAATCTAAAAATTTTCATATTATGCCATGCTATTAATCATGAAATTTCATACAGGTATATGATATTCCAAATAAGATAAAGTAAATTTTGATTCTATACATCACTGGAACCTCGTTTCCATGTTATGTTTGCTAATTTTATAAATGCTTCATGCAGTTTTTAGAGATGCCTCGTGTTGTTGTTGTTGTTGTTGGTGTTGGTGTTGGTGTTGTTGTTGTTGTTGTTGTTGTTGTTGTTGAGACCTCGCACAGTGCTGCAATTGTTAAGGGCATCCTTTTGTTGGTCACTTACACATGACATGGAATACAACATAGACATTTATTCATGATGTTAACAACATAGATATTAATATGCAAGCGCTGTATGTTAAATTCATCAAGTATCAATTCATCCATCTTTGTCTTAGTAACTTCGAGAAATACTTAATTCTGTCATTTGAACCAAAAAAAAATCATTTAAAAAGTTTACTTCAAAATAGAGATAAAACATAGAGTATTTTCCTTTCATTTTATGAACTGTGATACGAAAGATTATACTTTTGTTCCACAAAAAATACTTGTGATATATATCCTTATGAAAATAAGACATGTTGAACTTCTTCATATGAACTACTTTGTACTTGCTGCTCTAGCATTCATATTGTTTCATAATGGCACTGGGATAATTTTTTATCTTTCTGTCAAAAGGAGATTTTTCCAACAGAAGACTGACTGCTGAATCAATTTGAGTATTGCTGTAAACCAGGGAGAGTGCTTTGATTTACTATCAATACACACCTATGGAAACTTGAGCACAGGATGGTTTGACTTGATTACAATCCATACAATGCAGGCTTTCCTGCCTGCTTGTTGATATAAATCTTGACAAATGCTCAATTAATACTGTAAACAAATGTTTTAGCTGCATATAGACTCTCACTATAGTAGTACATAGTTCTCTACAAGAAGACAAACACAGCCTGTATGATGTCATCTTGTTTGCATGACAAACCTGTAAGACTTTACCAATGAATGCCTGCTAGGCATAGGAGCAGGGCCATTTATTATCTACAAATGTCTAGTCATATTACATTACATTAACATGTCAATTAAAATCTCAGTAGGGTCTACCTTCAATTACATCATTTTTTTTTATTCTAAACTTGTGAACAAATGGTACATGGCTTTCCTCTGGAAGGCAACAAATGTGTTGAAGGATATATTTTAAATCTTCTAGCAGATTTCATGAAACTTGAGATGACCAAGAATGTGAGTGGAAACTAAGTCAGCTTGAACCCATACTTTAGAGGTGACCTGAATAATAACAACACAGGGATTCTAATTTATACATTAAAATTCATATCCAACTTTGTACATCATAATGATACTCGATAGTAAAGTCATTGTCATAACTACATTGGGTCTTTAGTTACACTGGTAGTATTAGATCTTACCCGTCGCAGCTAAGAAATTGCATGACCCAATCACCTTTGTGCTGTGCAATGTACATAGGTTCATGCTTTCTTGTAAAGTACATCACTTGATATAAAAACCTTTCTCCAAACCAACCACCAGACAAGACACACATGTTGTGCTTTTTTTTTTTCTTCCTTTTTCTTTTTTTTTTTTTGCCAGTACTTATTATCAACATTGAGGATCTTGCACGTAGAACAAAAATACATTTTATATACAAAATAGAAATCACATTTTGCATGTTGGCCTATATCTCATTATCAAAATACATTTCTGCACAAACACCATCACTATATTATTTTATTACATACATGTGTTACAGTTCTCAAGATAAACACCTCTTTGAAACAAAACCTCTTTTTAAAAATAACAATCTTTTCAAAAAAGAGAAAACCAAGAATAACACATGAAGATTATTGTGAGATGCATAAATGTGAACACCCAAACCTTTGGTGGTTTCCATATTTTCTACAGTGAAGCTGTACCTCATTTTGGACTTCTGGTTTTCGTTTGTTTGTTTTTTTCACTCTATGATAAGGCATATTGATGGGATGATCTACAGACAGAATTCTCATCACAGACAAAAGTATCTACACAGTCTGAAAGACATTGTGGCAATGTTTTAACATTCCACCAATTAGTTACACAGAATGTTAATTACCATGACAGATGACAACCATGATAGCATACTCTTATGTACCTAGCAGGTACCAATGCCAAAAAAGAAAAAAAAAGTTTACATATATAGACAAGACTGCTGAATACAGTAATCATCATACAAACTAAAAATTGCTGCAAGATATCCTAAATGATTTGTATTCTTCTATTCAGCTAAAATTGATGGCATGAAATCCATAATGCAATGACTTCAAAACCTAGTAAAGTGATGACTACATAATAAGAGCAGGAAGTCTTTTAATGCTTACCATTTTCAGTACTAAAAATCGGCAATGAGTTTCACAGAGAGTCATGGTCTTTGTCAGCTCAAAGTTAGTTTTCTGCTCATGTGAACCCTCCCCACACAAAATACAAAATGCCCCTTAACCCTAAACAAGCCGAGCTTGTTTGGCTATGCTAAATCTGGGGGGGGGGGGGGGGGGGGCTGATTCAGCCCCCTATTATTTCTTTGGGTTTCTGTTTTTTTTTTTTAGGTGATCCGAGTATCCTCTCGGATCACCTTCTGTATCTGTACGGATTCTTTGTTCTTCTTCTTTATTTCTGGACAAAAGTTGTGTATCTACGTACTCAGAAAGTACTCAGAGTATCAACTTCAAACTCATACCATATATGTATCATGTCCCAAAGACGACAAATTTTATAAAATCATAGTGATCAGTCGACCGTGACGTCACTATGACGTCATTATATGAAAACACATTTTCACTCCTATCTCATTAATGGAATGGAATTTTTCAATGAAATTTATGTCACATATAGTTCAAGTCAAGCGCATTCTACTCATATAATCAAAATTCATATTTTCTCTTAAAACGTGCGCGTACGCGCGCGTTGAAATATTTGTATGCTCAAATCGAGCTCAAATTTTTTTTGCACACGTTTCAGACCAATCGGAGCATTTTTTGAAAAATTGAAAAAATTGGACGGACGCGTACGCGCGCGCACATATACGGACGCACAGCTCTTATGCATTAGAAATTTCCCATTTTTTCACACTTATCGGATGCCTGAAATGTCAAGGAATATTTCTACCAAGTTTCAAGTCAATCCGACTCAATATGACGTCACACGGGCCCGTCAAAGTTGAAATTCCGCGCGCGCGTCAATGGCGATATACAGTGCAACAATGCCAAAAAATCGCCAATTTTGAATCCGATTTTACTCGTCAGGATGGACGGTGACCCCCCATTTTTTTTACATATTCTGAAAGCTGATGAGTTGTACATGTCATTTCATGGGTTGGCGATGCTGGAAAAATGATGAAAAGATATCAAATTTCTTAATAAAATAAAAAAAGTAAATTTTCAAAATGACGTCATTGAATTTTAAGTTCATTCAAGCATATCTCACTTATTCTTTTGTTGATTTTCATCCAAATTTCAATATGTTGTAGCTTATTAAATGGTCTTTCAGTCATATAAAAACAACGTTTTGATTGGATGACGGCATCACCTCGTAAAAAGGGATTGAAAGTAACATTGTCAAATTTGACCAGTTTACGTGTTATCTCTATGGGAGTGCAGTTTTTCTGGAAATGAAAACTGACATGACTGTCTTTATCGAGCACTAGCTCACTTATGCTTCGGTGAATTTCTCCCAGATTTTAGTATGTTGTAGCTGAGACTTTGGGCTATCGTTAATGTGCCCTTTGTTTTTTCATACGGAGTCGGCATCACGTCCAAAAACTTGGTTGAAATTAAAGCTTATCTTCAATGTATTGAAATATGTCTTTGTTTCTGCAACTTTCTTTGCAATAACTCAAGAAAAACATACCCTATCACCACCATATTTTGCACATGTTTAGTTCATGTCACGTACATTATTTCACAAAATAACAACTACTTGATCAGACACCATCTTGGCTATGTAAATTAGGGTCAAAGGTCATAAATGTTTTATCCTGTATCTTACTGAATACATGTCCTATCTTTACCATATTTTGCACACGTAAAGACCATGTTACAAGGATCATTTCACAAAATAACAACTTTTTGCTCAGATGCCATCTTGTTTGTGCAAAGTGGGGTCAAAGGTCATATGTACTTCTTCCTGTATCTTCGTTATGACGTGTTATCTCTATGGGAAGGAATTTTTCTAGATGTGAAAATTGACATGATTGTCTTTATCGACGACTAGCTCACTAACCCTTCGGTGAATTTCTTCCAGATTTTAGTATGTTGTAGCCAATTTAATACTCTTTAAGTTTTGTTCATCAAAGATTTAATCGGATGATGTCTTCACCTCGTGAAAATGGATATAACGTAACCTTGTAAAATTTGAACAGTTTACGTGTTATCTCTACGGGAGGGAATTTTTCTGGAAACAAAAATTGACATGACGGTCTTTATCGAGCACTAGCTCACTTACTCTTCGGTGAATTTCTCCCAGATTTTAATATGTTGTAGCTGAGACTTTGGGCTATCGTTAATACTGCCATCTTTTCATTCGACGCCGAGATCACGTCAAAAAACTTGGTTGAAATCAAACTTATCTTCGATGTATTGAGATATTTCTTTCTTTCTGCAACTTTCTCTGCAATAACTCAGGAAAAACAGCCCCTATCATCCCCATATTTTGCACATGTTTAGTTCATATCAGGTACATTATTTCACAAAATAACAACTACTTAATCAGACACCATCTTGGGTATGTAAATTAGAGTCAAAGGTCATAAATGTTTCAACCTGTATCTTGGTGAATACATGTCCTATCTTTCCCATATTTCGCACACGCAAAGACCATGTTACAAGAATCATATCACAAAATAACCACTTTTTGCTCAGATGCCATCTTGGCTGTGCAAAGTTGGGTCAATGGTCAAATATACTTCATTCTGTATCTTCGTTATAGTGTGTACCGAATTTGGTACCAAAGATTGCAGACCTGACTCTCTTTTCTAAATGAGAATCCAAATATCACACGGTCAATGTCTCTAAACAAGGATGAAACCTATATGGTCACGCCTATTGCGATCAGGACTCGAATCATTGATTAAAAAAAAAAATCGGATCACCTAATTTGTCAGTCTTGACAAATTCCGAGTCTAGTTTACTTTTGTTTTTTGTTTTTTCAATGGACATTTTCATGGACCACTTTTCTACCATAAAATACCAAAATCAATCAATCAAAGTGATGAATACAGTGAAACCCCGTTATAACGAGTTCGGTTATAACGAGGAACCGCTTTTAAGGAGGTGATTGCGTCGGTCCCGTTTTTCTTTGTGTGTAAACCTATGGCAGAGTGAATCAGTTATAACGAGCTCGGCTATAACAAGATTCCGGTTATAATGAGGACATTTGCGGTGCATCATGATAAAGACTAGAAATGTCGCTATGGCGACTGGTATGCCTCCGCCATAATGCATGATTCTCCTAATAGGTCTATAGTACATGTGGACAATGTGTGATTACATTTTCACAAAACTGGCAAAATATCAAAATGACATGTTTGTCACAAAAGTGTTGAATGTTCACCTTCCTTGACATAGGTTTAATTGGACGAATAGGAGAGCACGTATTTGGGGATTGAAGGACTTTAACTTGACTTTGACCCTTTCATAAGTTTATGCCTTGAGTAAGTTTCAAGGTATGGAGAAAAAAATGCAATTTCTGTATTGAATAGTAAATTGTTACCATTTTCATCTGGCCATTGACCGTAAAACTCATAAGAGAATTACTGTCAGGCAGAACATGCATAAATATGTACTAAGTTTCATCATAACTTGAGCCACTTCCGAGATATGGAGGAAGAAGTAAGTTCAGCACTTTCACTTGATCTTTGACCTTTTGACCTTTTTGGCAAAAAAAAACAAAAACAAAAACAAAAACAAAACTTTCTAGAGAATCACTATCAGGTTAAAAATACATACACCAAGTTTAAAAAAAAAAAAATCCTGCTGGCATTGCACAAATATGAGGGAAATAGTAAAATTTTGAAGTGCTGCCCTTGACCTTTGACCCCATGAACCCCAAATTCCCTAGCTAATCACTGCCAGTCAGTACATGCATATATACTATGTTCCATGAAGATATCTTGAACTATTTCCAAGATACGGAGAAAAAAGTTAAATTTCACATTTTTTACTTGACCTTTTGACCTTTGACCTTTGACCGCATGATCCCAAACTTTCACTAGAGAATCTTGATTGAGTAATACATGTATACACTAAGTTTCAAGAAAATATCTTCAGGCATGGCATAGATATGGGGGAAATAGTAAAATTTTAAGCATTTGACCTTGACCTTTTGACCTTTGACCTTGAGCATGTGCACCCAAAAGTTGATAGGCACAACTTCACCCCCTAATACACATACATGCCAAGTTTCATTAGGATACCTCAAAAGGTTTTGGTAGTTACCCTGTCCACAAAATTCATTACGGACGGACGGAAGGACGGACGCTACGACGGACGGACGGACGGAAGGAAGGACGGACGGACGGAAGGACGGACGAACAACCCAAAAACATAATGCCTCCGGCACCACTTCATGGCGGAGGCATAAAAAACATAAGCAATCTGATCGGATACAACAAGGTTCCATTTCTTGACCTGCCTATTTCAAACATGCAATAAACGAAACCTTGAAAACCGAATTCACGCTATCCATGTCTCTTTCCCATTCTACAGAGTCTGTGCTGAACACAGTAATGTGCATACACACAATGTGAATGTATAGGATCCACATGCTGTCTCTCTGTGGGAACTATCTGAAGCGTGAAGACTCGGAAACAAGCATGTTAGGCTCAGTCCCGTTGTTATCCGTCTTTAATAACCCCCATTATCAGAGACGAATAACCAAGTACAGTTCTTTCTACAGTGTTCTACTTTCTTCTAAACCATGTGATAAGACACAGGAATACCTTCCCATGTTCTTACTATCTATATACGCAATATATTTTGTGAGTCTGATTTTTCGTGAATCAGAATTCCCCCCAATTTCGCGAGTGGTTGAATTCGCGATCAGAGTAGGCCTACAGTACTGAAAGAAGAATGCATGCGTGCAAGTCACATTTATGTTGGAATGAGAGTTAACATTTTCGCGCGCTTTTGAATTTGCGGATAGCCTCCCACTCGAAATGCCCGAAAATAAAAACCTAGCAAAATATTGAGCGCATACAGTAAGTTATAAACAAAATAATTTCACCTACCACCCCCCCCCCCTTGAGATATACATTGTACGTGCGTGATATTATCGCACATCGTAACATGAAAAAATTATGCTTTCAAAAACTTTTCATGTAACGACACTCATGGCCAAAAATGGAAAATATGTTACTTTTTGGAATGCATGTGCAGCTCATCATTATATCCTTTCCATTTGAAAGAGGTAGTAGAGTATTGGTGGAGATGGGGATTGGGCTTTTTACTTTTTGTGAAATACTAAGAAACCACTTATAGAATAGTGTAGAACATAAATTCTCAGAGGGCTTCCAAGTTTATTTGATGGAAATATGTTTTGGAATGGCTGAAACAGACAAAAACCATGTAAAACAAAGCGAGCGTAATAAAAGTAGGGTCCCACCCTTTATTAGGATCGCTCTTTTTGGATATCTCAGCCATTTTAAAACCGATTTTAATCAAATAAGTGTTGAATTCCACTTCAAATTACATGCTCTTTAATATTCTATAAGAGGTTTCCCATCATCTCATCTAAAAATGACAAAAACTTGAAGTTAGGTCTCAACCGAAACTATACGATCCCTTTAAGTTCCGACTTCTAGTTGTTTTTAGTAAACATTAGCATGTACAGTACATAAAAGAATTAAAGCAGAAATAATTAATGAAATCATCGCGATTTCACCAGGTGATAATGGCGTAAACTAGAAATGTCGCTTTGGCGACTGGTATGCCTCCGCCATAATGCATGATTTTCCCAATAGGTCTAGATAGTACATGTGGACAATGTGTGATTACATTTTCACAAACTTGGCAAAATATTGAAATGACAAGTTTGTCACAAATGTGTTGAATGTTCACCTTCCTTGACCTAGGTTTAATTGGATGAATAGGAGAGCATGTATCTAGGGATTTAAGGACTTTAACTTGACTTTGACCCATTCATACATTTAGGCATTGAGTAATTTTAAAGGTACAGGTGTGGAGAAAAAGTGCAATTTCTGAATTGAATAGTAAATTGTTACCATTTTCATCTGGCCCTTGACCCTAAAATTCATAAGATAATCACTTTCAGGTAGAACATGCATAATATATACTAAGTTTCAAGATAACTTGAGCCACTTCGAGATATGGAGGAAAAAGTTAGTTCAGCACTTTCACTTGATCTTTGACCTTTTGACCTTTGAGGCAAAAAAAGAAGAAAAAAAAAAATTCCAGAGAATTTCTATTAGGTTACACATGCATACACCAAGTGTAAAAAAATAATAACCCTGCTGGCATTGCATAAATATGAGGGAAAAAGTAAAATTTTGAAGTGTTGCACTTGACCTTTGACCCCTGACCTTTGACCCCATGAACCCTACATTCTCTAGATAATCACTTCCAGTCAGTACATGTATATACTATGTTCCATGAAGATACCTTGAACAATTTTCCAAGGCACGGAGAAAAAAAAGAAGTTTTGATATTTTTACTTGACCTTTTGACCTTTGACCTTTGACCTCATGACCCAAACTTTCACCAGAGAATCTTAATTGGGTAATACATGTATACACTATGTTTCAAGAAAATATCTTCAGGCATTCAATAGATATGGCGAAAATAGTGAAATTTCATGTATTTGACCCTGACCTTTTGACCTTTGACCTTTGACCTTTGACCTCATGACGCAAACTTTCACCAGAGAATCTTAATTGGGTAATACATGTATACACTACGTTTCAAGAAAATATCTTCAGGCATTCAGTAGATATGGTGGAAAAAGTGAAATTTTATGTATTTGACCTTGACCTTTTGACCTTTGACCTTGAGCATGTGCACCCAAAAGTTAATAGGCACAACTTCACCCCCTAATACACATACATGCCAAGTTTCATTAGGATACCTCAACAGGTTTTGATAGTTACCTTGTCCACAAAATTCATTACGGACGGACGGAAGGACGGACGGACGGACGGACGGACAGACGGACAACCCGAAAACATAATGCCTCCGGCACCACTTCGTGGCGGAGGCATAAAAACAGAGTTGGCATAAAATACCCAGCAAGTTACGGTAAACAACGCATGCATGATACATTTGTGCCGATGTTTAGAAAAAAAATGAATGCATTTTATACAACATGATTTTGTTCATTATTATTTTACGCTGTATTTAACAAACGAAAAATGTCATTCTTTCAGAGTAGTTTAATGTACGAGGAAGAGATAGGCGGGGAGATATTGTATAGGTGTAGAAAGCATCATGAATATCACTCTGCCAATTGCTGCCTGCCAAGAACTTCTTAAGAACGCATGTACGATGCACATGCGAAGAGTTTCGGAATAAAAATAAAGAACACATTTAAACCCCTACTTTTTTTTTCGTCTGCTTTTTTTTTTTTGCGTCAATTCACAAATAATTCCTTTGTATTTTCTCTCTCTCTTAATAATAATGATCCATACTTGTGTACTAACAATGCAAAAACTGCTCTTAAATTTGATTGATGGGTATATGACTTCGTGCTTATGTTTTTCTTTGTTTTTAATGCGTACGGTTATAACGAGGTACCGGTTATAACAAGGTAATATCGGCAGTCCCACAGACCTCGTTAAAACGGGGTTTCACTGTAGTAAAAATGGTCAGGTTGTAATAGGAGTTTTATGAGAGACAGAGCACTGTTTTTTTCATAGGAAATGTACACAAAATCCCAAAATTGTGCCCGTTTTGGGGTGACATGCCGCTATAAAGATGGGTGTGGTTTCATAACGGTACGTGCTGACATTGCAAGTTTGGTCTCAAAAGTTGCATGAGACTTGAAAGAAAAAAGTTAAGAAGTCAGAGTTACTGTGCGAAACGTAGAGGGGCAGATTCTCTGTCCCCCCCCCCCCCCAGCCTGAATTGGGGTTAACCCGTTGGAAGATGAGTCCCAAGAATACTTGAGCAGGTGTCTATAGGAAATGCAAGTTAGAGCAAAATCAGTCCACCCTCAACAGGTTTACAAATAATAGGCCTATATATCAGGATTTCAGAAAGTATGCATGAATAAATATACATTATTAAACAAAGCACAAAGGAAGTGACATAATATATCATCTCAAACCAGAACACATTTTCCCTACTACTCTATAACAAAACAAAACAATAAGGAACAGAGCCTTTGATACCATGTCTAACCATAACAAGATCCAACAATATGAACACAGCATAACTGTTTATTCACATTGCATGCAATAAAGAGGTTTTATATAGATATATATTACTCTCTTGGCATCAACATACAATTTGTCACCTTTTTTGTTTGGTCAGGATGGTGATCATGATTCTACTAGCCTTAAAAAAAGGAAAGGCTGAGTTAAAAGGAAAAGAAAAAAAAAGAAAAAGAAAAGAGCGTGAAGTTTGGTAAAGACATACGATAGATTCTACTATCAATGGCATATGGTAAAAAGAAGCAATATTCTAGGTAATACCTCCATAGCACAAACAGTGTGTGAAACCACTGACCAATATTTCCTCTGCACTTCAGTCAACTTGATGTTGACCTACATTGCATGAAATTGTCAAAGTAGCACCCAGTTTTGGTGACTGTGTTAAAAAGAAAACTTTCAGCTACAAGAAAATTGAGTGCAAGAAATTTGTTGAAAAGGAACAAAAAATAATATTACTTTGTTATTTCTGTTGTGACTCAGTGGGAAGGAAATTATATGTGAGTCAGATGAGCTAACCAGAATTGATTTTCTATGTAGGCTCTTCCATGTCTTACTCTCTGACTCAAGACTTAATTTGGCTGTAGACCAATGTCAAGCTTCTCAAGACCACCTACACACAACATGTTTCCATAGCTTGAACGTGTTAATTAGCTCTATAAAGGTGAGAAATTTTATTCCATTATGAAATCATTTCCTGTAATCAGACTTCTAGAGGAGAAATAACTGATCATTTCACCATCAGCATGATATTCAAGTCTTCATGATGAAGAAGCCAGTCATATACATGCACAGAGTATTTACTACACGCCATCATGGCTTCATTCACATTTCAAATCCACAACATTGCCATTGGGTAGATTTTCACACAGCTTTGAAGATCATTGCTTCAGTATGCATTCAGATCAAAGTTTGCAAACACATAATTCGCACAGTGCAAACCCATAGTGTCACGAGTGATTGAATTTGTGATCCACATCACAGTGATGGAATGAGGAAGGTGTATTATCTTTTTTGAAGAGAAAAATCATTATTTCCCACCTTGTAGATGATATACATCGCATATATGCAATGGGGAGCAATATCTAGGCAAGTTGTTAATTTTGAGATTATCAGTTGACTTGCAAAATACGGTAAAATAAAGATCCGATTGAATCTACAGCTCATTCAGTATTTGGGAATCGATCTTGTCCAAGTACATCACAATCAGGTGACTTTTAATGTCTTCATGCTCTTTTTTGAATAAAGCAGTATACTTTGTTAGAAAAAAAAATGTATAAAAAGGAGCATCAGTGTGAGAATCTTACTGCTAAGACTCAAGTTATGGAGTTACATATTTCAGTGGTCAGGAAATATTAACAGTTGACTGGAGGGGTTCACTTGGCTTTTCATAGGCATCAAAATCTAATGAACTAGTCCAAGATCTGTAAGAACATCAATTGTATGTGTCAATATGTTGTGCATATTGGGAATCAAAACTTTGTCCACGACTACCAGACATCAGAATCTCAATTTTAGTCCTCAAATTTAGTCAGCCAGGAACACCAAGGCTACCACTATTCTTCTTGAAGCAAGCCAACCATTGAAAGCTGTTGTACCCCTCTGTTACTTTTGTGTCATCTATGATTACCACGATGTCATCTGTCAGTGTAGGGCTTGCTATCCATTTAGACTACTTGTTCATATAGACTGTAACTAGAAATTAAGCCTCAACCTCTTGAACAAAAATGTGCACTCCTGAGTAAGGTAGTCTCAAAGGGCCATGTATATTTCCTCCCCTTACGCCACACGATTACCCCAATTATGGGGTTCATATGGGAATTCAGTGTGAAACAAAAACAATCAATTCATAATTTGTCATGAAAGCAATATTTTGAGGAAAATTCTTGATGTAATCACAGGTTGACAGTGACAAAATACAGTATTGGTAGCTGTGTGGGTTCTCATTCATTTCAATTTGGTAGTCTTTTAATCATCCCTGGTATGTACACTTGCTGAAATAAAGAGGAAATGCCTCCTCAGAAGATCGAACATTAATCTCATGGCTATTGGGCAGAAGCCTAAAAATGCTGATACCACATAAAAACCATCATGTATACAAGTGGAATTGACTAATGAAGGCAATTTGGAGTATAGCCAGACCGACTACATCGTCCCAGCTATGAATTCATGTTGAAATACTAGTGAAGCCCCTGAGAATTGAAACCCACTTGACCATCCTTCTAAATCACTTCATTGCCACATTCCTCCTCCCTTCAGGAGGAGGTGAAGACACAGCAAACTGATTACTATACACTGTACATGTAGGTGAGTTCCTTGCCAATGTTTTGATTAGGAGTGACCAGAGGGTTGAGCCA